>NW_009733857.1:19894-20131 GCF_000703405.1 Apaloderma vittatum
TGAGGTGACAGGTGACACCCCCATCCCCGGCTTCCCCCCTGCCAACACTTACCATCCACTTTTTGAGGGCACAAAGCCAGGTGAGAGTTCAGACTTCCCCCACCACCCTCCACCCACGCTCCTTCCTTTAACTGCAAAACTTCCCACCACCGCCACCTATTTTTTTAAGCTCAGCCCAGTCCAAGCAGGGGCTGAGATCCTCATAATTTTCTTTTTTTTTTTTTTTTTTTCCCGGGG
>NW_009733857.1:20237-28421 GCF_000703405.1 Apaloderma vittatum
TGCAAAGTCTGTCCTGTGCTGTCTAATAACACAAGGTGTCATTGTATACCCAAATCAGTGCCTGGAGCTTTATTTATAACAACTGAAACACAAAACCCAGCAGGCCAGAAACAGCGGCGAAAGGAGTGAAAGACCAGGGCGGGCAGGGAAGCAGCCGCGCAAAATCTTCCTATTTAGCAGGATTTGCCCGGAGATTTTCAAGCTGGATTGAGGCTGGGGGGGGGACAATGACAAAGCGGGGGGCCATGGGAGGAAGAAAGAGAGACGAAAGGGAGGGAAGAGGGAGCTGGCAGAGCAGCGATGCCTCCCTGGCTGTGGTGAGGCGACGATGCCGTCTCCATCACAGCACTGTGTGGAGCTAAGGAGGGGCTTCACTCGCAAGCCCCCCTGCCAGCCGGTAAAGAGAGGTAGGGAGAGGTTCCAGCTTCCCTGGGACTCTCTGGCTTTTAGAACTACTCTTTTTTAAAGTCCATTTGTGGCTTTTCTAGCCACCCCCTCATCCCAGGAAGAGCTTTGCAGCTCAACAGCTGGCTCCAGTGGACTCCCTCTCACATCGGAATACACAAAACTTGCAGGAGCCATCCCAAAGGGATTCGCCCAGCCCAGCTGGCATCAGTCCCAGTGCACTCCCTTGGGTGCAGCTCCCATCAAACCCAACGCGGCAGCTTGTACGACCCCACTCCTGAGAGAGCCTGAGCACCCTGAACTCTTGCTGAACCCAGTGGGAGCTGAGGCGGCTCAGCAACGAAAAGGTCCCAAACCTGCACTTACAGCATCGGGGAGTTGCGCTCTCCTCGGGTGGGTCCAGATGTTATCACCACGGCTGCCATCCCCGGCAGCTCATTCATCTGCTCCCTTGTGCCGGAGGCTCCCGCTGCCGGCACAGTGTTGGTGGAACAGCTCTCGCGCTCTCCTCCATGGCTCGTGGGCAAAGGCTGGCAGCTTTGCCTTAAACCCCCTTTCCTCAGCAGCTGGAAGGAAGCCGCTGCCAGACTTTGTACTGAAGCGGCTGAGGTGGAAGCATTCATGTCCCATTCTTCTGACTCACCGTGGAGGTGGTAGGCAGCAGCAGGAGGGAAATAATAAACAGCTGGAGGGGGTAAAAGGGGAGGTAACGTCTTAAGGATTTGCAGGTAGGGATGCCATTTGGTGTTCACCTCCCCTGCAGACAGATATTCAAATCTCCAGGTGCAAAAGCCACTGAAAGTTCAGGCTGAGTCAGAGCTCCAAAATTTGACCCACTAACAGCCAACAGAACAGGCCGATTAAGAGATAAGCTGAATCCCAAATCTGTCTTGCACCAAGGGCTGCTTTGGTCCAGCTTTGTTTCTGCTGAAGGCCGCAGAAGCTGAACCACGCTCCCTGCAAACAAACCCGTGCCAAGCTTAAAAAGCAAATCCGTAACGGAAAAGGCTCCCGTTCACTTGACCAGGACCTTAAAATCTCCCTTTCCTCCTACTCTGTCCCAGAATTGGTCTCAGATGCTTTCTGACTCTTCATTTGAAGAGGGAAAACAAAGCAACACCAAACCCACAAACCCAGAAGGCGTGGGGTGAAGCAGCTTTCGCTGTTCCTTCGCTCACAAGCGTTCACCCAGCGCAGTCCCAGCTGCACCCGCCGCCCTCGGCCCCCCCAAAGCCTACCTGCAGAATTACACTTGCAAAACTGTTGCCCAGGAAATGTGCAACTAAAATCTGTGAAATAAGCATGCCTGGAATCAGACGTTCCCAGTGTAGTTAAACGACCGTGCCTTGAAATCTGCCTCTGCGTTTAGCCACGCTGCCATGTACGGAGCTACAAAACAAAACGCTCGGCTTGTTTCACATCCCAGCCTCAACACCAAGACTCTTGTTCCCAGCAAACAGGGAGTCCAAACTCCTTCCCCTGACAGCTTTAGGAGCGTGGCAGAAGGAGGAACAGCAAGATCAGGGGCCCTACGCTCTTGGACAAAATCAGTCCAAGGGCTCAAAGCGCAGGGTACAGCGAACAGCGTTCCCTCATGAAAAAAACCCGGCTGTCTCTGAGCAGAGGAAACAGAGAACCAAGACTCTGGAGTTCCCTGTCTCTTCCAGCACATGTGGCTCTTCACAAGGGGTGGAGCTGGTGGAGACAACACGACCCTGGCCGACTTGCTTCAGCATGATGAAAATAAGAGCTTTTTGGGGGAACGGCAGGACCCCAGGAAATGTCACTGGGGTCTGCTCAGTGCAGAATGGAGCCATCAGGGCCAGCAGGCCATGTTAGTGCAACGTGGAGCATCAAGGGGTGAAATATGGGTCCCCTCAGCCCATGCAAGGGCTGATTATTACAGAACAGGGCTCAGACAGCCTCACCCCTGCTGGAAATTTCCGATGAGTTGTTTCTGAAGGGTTTGTCCTATGCAGTGAGAGCAGGATTTTTTTTCTTTTAAGATTTTTGTCGATGCAAAAACATCTCTCCTTCTCCTCTCTGAGCTCACCGTTCCAGTCTTACATACTGCTGGAGTAAACCACAGGACATAGCCTTCCTGCTCACCACTTTTCCCAGCAGCAAACAAGTTTTTAACTCTATTTTTGCTTCCTGGAAAGACTGAGCTGCATAGGAAGATGAGCAGCAGAAAGGCAGGTCCCCATGTGAAACCACAGCCCCCAGTCACTCGCCTGGAGTCCCCAACACCAGGGGGAGAGCACAGGGTTAAAATCCCCCTCTAAGCTCAGCTGCTTGCCAGGTTTCTGGCAGCACCTACACCTATGAGGAGACACCACATGATCCAGAGGGTGCTGCCTCCCCAAGATAATTAGGTTGCATCGTTTAAAGCACGACCTCGAGGAATCGGATTAATTACAGCGATGTGGAGCATGACTTTGTCTACAGGGACAAGTCATGTTTGACATCCCTGTCAGCTGATTACAGGGCTGGAGGATGAGCGAAACCCGAACGGTCCCTCCCCAGGCTGGCTCACTGGCACACTGTGCAGCAACGACGCGGGATTTGGGAAGAACAGCCCACGGTGAAAGCCTCAGCAAGCAAAACCTTACACTAGAGCATCTTCACACCAGACAGGAAGAAGCCACGTAGCAGTGTCATGCTGACACGTGCAATTTGAAAGAAAGGCTGAGTGGAAAGTCGGGATCTTCCAGCAAGAAATGGCCAAGTTTCATGGAGCATCCAAGCAGGGGATGACTTAAATTGTTCTTGTAACACACAGATCGGGAAGTCTCCTCAAGGAAAGGCAACAGGTCTCATACATGAAACAGTATATTCCCAGCCGGATTCGTGGGTTTTAGCTAGCATGCAAGTATATTTCTCACCTGCTGATGGGTCCTGACCATAGGAGGACTACACGGCCAGTCGCAGAGTCACAGACAGAGCTACAGCCTGGGACAAGGACTCCCCAAGGAAGAGGCAGCGTCTCCCTTCCCAGCCACCCGGCACTGCCCTTACCCCAGGGCTGCCAACCTCCTCCCGCCAGGCAAGACTCTGCCTCAAGAATTCTAAGTCAATAACAGCAAAAAACCCAACAAAACACCGAAGATGATCTTTGAGGCCTAAAAAGGGTTTTGAAGCAAATGGGGAAGGGAGAGGTTGGGAAGGAATCTGAAGTTGCATCACTTGGAAATACCCGAGTGCTTTGGAGATGTATGTACATGTTCAGCTTCCTACTGTTTCTCCAGGAACCTACTTGGAAACAGCAAAATGACACCAAAAAGAGCCCAATAACATTCGCCTGAAGCAAAGCAAAACAGCCTTGAATTTAACCCAAATTAGTCCATGTACAAAATGCTCCCTTCCTTGGAGCTAGGCACTTTGGGGCTTTGGGGCTCCAGCAGACGAGCGAGTTGAGAGGGGTCTGAAATACAAATAAATCAAGAGCTTTTGCCCTTTGGCTGGGCTCAAAAACCAATGCAGAGATGTTCTCCGTGGTATTTCAAACAGTTCTCAGAACATGGAACTAAAACTAGGTTTCATTTTCTTCAGCAGAAGTCACTGTGGATCCTTCATGACAAGGCAAATAGGTTGGAGGGGAAAAAAAAAAATCTTATTTTCAGTCAAGTTCTGTTCTTTCAGAAAACCAGGCTATGTTCCAGTCAGCTTTCCTGCAGACAGAAGACCCGCATCCAGCTCTGAGAGGTTGCTCCTGTTGCCACCCACGCAGGCACACTGAAACCCAGGGAAAACACGTGGGCAGCACTGCAAGCGTGATCCCATTTGGGGAACGTGATGCCCTCTGGGGAGGCCAGTTTCGACATCAAGCCAGGGCACACCTCACATGGGGACCAGTCTGAGTCCAACTCAGTTGAGAGGACACGAGCCATCGATGTTCTGGGCCCAGCAGCGGATCTGGCACATCTCACCCAGCCCCAGTGATGCAAAAAATCTTTGCTTACTCTCTGGCATGAGTAGGTCTGCCTGCTATCCCCTGCTCCCCGATGGTCCCTGTTCTCCAGAGGCTCCCTTCTGCAAGGCATAAGGCAGGGAAACATAAAAACAACGGGCCCGATGCTCCATTTCCAAAGATCACCATGAGCTGCTGATCCAGACTGGGAGCGGCCCGACTTGATGCCTGCAGCCACAGGAACTGGGGCCCTTCCCTCTCCCCGGAGCATCCCCCGGCCCCTGCTCCCACGCATCCCCTGGCGAGATGCCCAGCGCCGCGGCACAAAATGGTTAATATGGCAGAACGGGCCAGGCGGCTCAGGTGTGCATGCCAAACAGCTCCCGACTCACCTGCAGCGACTTGTCAAGGGGGAGCTGCATCTGCCCTTTCTTGTCTGGCTTTAATCTGCCTGGGGAAAAGGGAGAAAAGGGATCTGGGAAGGGTAAACACAGCTTAGGCAGCTGCAAGTCCCAGCAACCAAAGGGCTGAGCAGGTGATTTGGAGAGCTGGGGACCTGCAGACACCCTGTCCTCTGCCTCCCGCTGACATCTCCAGTAACGGCTGCGGACTGGGAATTGCTGGGGGAGCGTGCTGGCTGCCAGGGCCACAGCATCCATTGCTAGCCCAGCAAAAGCAGAACAGGGAGGCTGCACTGCAAGGTCTGGTGTAAATCCCTGCCTCTTGCTCTGCTTCACCACCTCCCTGCGAAGACTGATCCCACCCAAAGGATGCAGGACCCAAGATGAGCGAGGCAGAGCATCGGTAGGTCCTGTACCAGCAAAGCATCCAGCACTGCTGCAAACTCCCCTTAGGCACCCCCACAGTGTTGCCCCTGTAGAAATATGGCTGGGGTATAGCCCCAGCCCCAGCCCCTCCCCCCCTTGAATATGGGTGGCCTATCGCCCCAGCCACAGCTCCTCCTCCCTTGGTGTTACTCTGCTCCACAGGACCACACTACCTTCACAAGTCTCTTTGCTCAACAGGCTTTGCCCACTAAAGCATCCCAGCATCCACAGCTTCATCACCCTTGGAAAAAATAAAAAAAAACAATTAAAAAACTCAACAAGGCTATGCTCGACCAGGTGGAAGCTCATTTCTGCCTTTGCTTCCATCCACCATTACACAACCTGAAGAAAATCTGGGTGAATGAAACACAAAATGGGTTTTTCCCCCAAAGGTTGCCGACGACTTTTGACACAGGGTTCTACACAGTGCCCAGCACTGTCGCAGACACCACCTCTAGGTCCTCTGCTGGGGTGTGGGAACCCCCCAGGATGGAGTTGAGCCCTGCTGCATCCAGCCTGGGCTTTGCACAGGCTCCAGCCCATGGGCATTTTGTCCTCATCCAGCTGCAGAGATGGATGTTCCCAGGGGGAGGGAGCCTTTGCAGCTGCAACCACCCCACTGCAGAAGCCTCCCCAAACTTGCCTCCGACCTGGGAACCCACCCAGCCAACCAGTCAGGGACGTTGTGCCTGGGTGAATCGGGTCTCAGCCCCGCCAGGAGCCCCAGCATAGGGCAGGAACTCAAGCAGCAACGAGAGTGTGTGGGGCAGGCGAGAGGAAAGGGATGGACAGGCAGGGAAGGGCAGTGACTCCCTCAAAACTAGGCCAAGTTTGGGAGAAGTCACAAGATATTTCCCCAGGCACCCAGGGAGGGCAGGTAGCTGAGCTGGCCCTGCACAAGAAAGAGACTTGTCACCCCTGTGGTCCCAGGAGCTGCTGGTCCCACACACAATGCAGGCAGGGCCATTAGTGATCCTTTGGGGCAGCAAGAGCCCTTGGTACCACCCCAGGAGAGCTGCTCAACTGGTGTCTGTGCTCTATCCCTTCTCCACTTTGGAGGCTCAGGGTTGCAGACACCCTGATACCCCAGGCAGAGCGCAGCTTCCTGGTGTTACAGGGATTTTTTTTTTTGCAGCTTACCAGCTCTGGAAACAGTCAGAACCCTGCAAATCCTTCCCCCTGCATGTGTGCCCTCTCCTTTCTGAGTCAGGGACAGACATAACCCATTGCAACCCCTCACCTGACAGAGCTGCAGCACTCAGAGCTGCCCCAGGGAGACAGGAGAGCCAGTTTGACTGGCTCAGGGCTCACCGAGAGCTCCCTGGGCGAGCAGCCTTCCTCACCTGGGAAGCAGAGAGAGACCTGTGCTCCCAGTTACCTCTGCAGCAGGTCAGGACGAGGGCCCTTCATCGCCCAAGCCTGTGGCCTAATTATTTTCATTCTTGTCCCCACACCCTGCCCATAACAGCAGGGATCAAGATGCCTATTACAGCACATGCGTTTCGGAGGCGCTGCCCTGTCTGCCAGCAGTTTAGAGGAGGCGAAGTGGCCGAGCCAGAAAGAAACAGCTTTGCAAGTCCAGCCTGCAAGGTTGAATCCAAGTTAGTGGGCACCATATGTATGTGGGGCAGGGCAGATGAGAGGATGGGGCACAGGGGCTCCTCACCACAGATGCAAACACACAACTGGGTTTGCACCCGTGCACTGGGGAGATGCCTCGGTGCTTGTGTCCTTCAGGAGGGCACTAGTGCAGACACAGCAGCAAGGCGGTCATGGGGAAAAACCCTGTCCAAAAAGTCCCATTGATTCCCAAGTAGCACCAACACTGCCTGGGGTGAGGGTTAAACGTGCTTAAATTTTTAGCCTAACCAATGGGAGGGGGTTACATAGATATGGGGGGGAAACCTGTGTGTGTAGGGAGGAAAATATCAGGATAAAAAACCCTAGAAGAATCAACTAAGAGGAAAGAAGGGCTGGGAGAAAACAAATGTGGGTAGAACAGTCAGGCTCTGGCAGCAGTTAAAACTTCCATGTGTTTAGTTCCCTGAATCGACGGTTAGAAATGCTACAACAAATGTCACCTTCATGCGAGCACCAGAACTGCAATTTTCTCATCATCCCCCTTTCTTTTTCCCCCCACCCTTTTTATTCCTGTCTGAAGTCTGTTCAGAAGACAACCTGTTGGGGGCAACCCCGGTACCCAGCAGACGTCGGATTTTTCTCCTGGGTCCCTTCTCTCCCGCTCTCCTCCTCTCTTTGTCCTGAGCTCTGTCGCTCCCGCACACACCGACTCCCTGTCAAGTTTCTGGCTGATCCAGAGGGAGACGTCGGGTCCTGCCAGCTCCAGCATCCAACTGCTCTTCCCGGGCCCGGGAGCTGCAGTAACCATAGAAACCGCATCCAACGCGCAGGCTCTGCTGGGGGAGCCGATAAGATGCTCAGACACATGCACAAGCAGGTAGGGACCAGCCAAGGCTCCGCCAAACCATCTCCAAACGATGCCCAGGTTGTCGAGAGGGGCGAGGTGGAGGGGGAACAATCGAGGCTTTCTCCCCAAAACCTCACAGATCAGCATCGGGAGGCGGTTGGTCTCCGGGCTGAGCGCTGGCTGGCCGGTTGCGGAGCTGACAGTGCATTTTACGGCGCAGAGGGAGATCGGTGAGGTAATTGGGAGGATTCTGTTGCAAAGCTTTGTCTTGGTCTGCCCTGCATTTTATTTGCAGACTAGATGGGTACCCAGGGCTCCCGCTGGCCCGAGAAGTAATCAGTCATTAATCCTTTGGTTCTTTTTGCACCGTGCATATAAACAGGCCAAATCCTATCCCCGGCTGTGCTGGGGAGAATCTTTATGTTGATGGTGCTGGCAGCAACGCACACGCCTCCAAGGGCAAGACTTGGACCAGCACAGTTAGTTAATGAGCTGATCCAAACATTGCATTAATTTTACACCCCTGCCAATGCAGATATAACCCCTGCTTTCAGCAGCACGGCTCAGAACAGGCTCCAGCCCCAACCCCCCCTACAAACCCAGCACGGCGCGCC
>NW_009733857.1:28731-29028 GCF_000703405.1 Apaloderma vittatum
TCCGGGACCCCCATGCCCCCATTGTGGGTTTTTCTTCCACTCTACCCTTCACCCCCATCGCCCAGTCATTGCGGCAGCCAACACAGCAAGATTCTTGCCTTTGCGCTGGGACAGAGGTGCCTGGCTTACGAGGATGCGTAAGCACCTACGGGAAGGTGCAGGGTGAAGATAAAAATACCAGCAGTTGCACCTTTTTAACACCAAAAAATAAATAAAAATAAGTTCGCCCAACTGCCAGGCTCCCTCCTTCCTTCCCCCCACCTCCAAGCCATAAATACTCCATAAAATCCCCACAGA
>NW_009733857.1:29257-35495 GCF_000703405.1 Apaloderma vittatum
GGGCCAGCAGCGGGCTGGGGGCCTCCGTCACGACGAGGGGGATGCCAGTCCCCAGCTCAAGGCACCCCATGGCCCTCCAAAGTGGAGGGAGAGGAGGGGGATTCACCCCAGCAAGGCAGAGCTGAGTCGGGGTCTCCTCCTTCTCCAGGGCTGTCATGGGGAGCTGTGCAGGGTGAGACACAGCTCCTATTTCCTTGCGTGGCTTTTGGGGACCTTTTTGAGAGGAAGAGGAGGGAACATGGAGAAATGGGACTTGCAGGAGCCAAGCTTTCCACTCCCACTACAGAGACATGACTTTAAATCTCCTCGCTTCCCTGGCCGGCTCCCCTTATCTTGATCCCCCGTGACAAACTAGGAGGTGAAAGCAACCCCACAGACAGCTCCGCTCTCTGAAACAGGCCAAGGGGTCACAGGGCAGGCACGCACACAAGCCCTCCCAGCAGCCAAGAGCAGACCCAAGCACGGGTTGGCATCAGGGCAGACATGCTTCAGCAGACCTCAGATCTGCAGGAGATACCGGCACCCACAGAGCCTTCCCACAGCTCGGCACCCTGCCAGCCTGATGCTGCCGAAAATCAGAGTCCTCGAGCTACAGCACGGTGCCCTTTGCCCAGCCAGCACCTTCAAGGGCTCTGCTTGACACGCAGACACTTCCACCAGAAGCTGAAATGCTCCAAAAGGAAGGTCGACATCAACGTTTCTTTCTAAACTCCCAGGAGTTTCCTCCTGAAAGATGCAAGCGAAGGGCTGGAAAAAATCCCTTTCTTGTGCAGCACAAGGGCAGCATCCTCAGCAAGCTGCAAACACCACCCAAAGAAAAACATTAAAGAGACTCAAGAAGACCAAAGAGCAATCCAAGGCACCTCTACACCATTGTTCACCAGAAGGGGTGAAAAAGCCTTGGGAGGAGCAGTGGGATATCACTTTTGACACCAACATGACACACATGAGACTGTGTCCTCTACTGCGTCACGTCACGGAGTCTCACTCTGTTCCTGTTGATCGTAATTGCTGCAGCATCCCACCGAGGACCGGTCATGCCAATTTAGCCTTGGCCGCCAGCGCGATTCTCTGTCAACACCAGCACAGTCTGAAGGGTCATCCACCTCAAACATCCCCGTATCAACCCTACCGAGCCAGCCCCACGCAGCAGTACTGGTTAAACTGGCAGGAGATGCCTATCGATACAAGACGTGCCTTCTTTTTGCACAGCTCTTTTCCCTCTGTTGAATGAGAATAGCTTTCCTGGCAGCAACAGTAGCCCACGCGCAGGAACAGCTTGCTGTTTGTACTTGAAGCAGTGAAGTCGCAGAGCAGCCCAGCATCGGCG
This sequence comes from Apaloderma vittatum, assembly GCF_000703405.1. NCBI lineage: Eukaryota > Metazoa > Chordata > Aves > Trogoniformes > Trogonidae > Apaloderma > Apaloderma vittatum. The sequence goes on from NW_009733857.1 coordinate 30,588, forward strand.
AGCCCTGCTTTACTTGCTGCTTGAGACAACATTACTGGTGTTTAAGTAACCATTGTCCCAGCACAAAGCTGGGTAGATCTGAACAGGGACCAGTAAATCAAAGGGTTGTTTGGATTATCCCTCAAATACATGCCCCCGTGGGCAGCCTGTGCCGATTTCTTGGAGGAGATACTATTTAAACACACTCTCCCTCCCAGTAATTCTACGGATTTCAAATGGAGCATCTGCAACTCTCATGCTGTCCATACGGACTGTCTCAAATGATCTCAAGTGAAGAAAGCAGACAAGCAGTCCCCAAGACCAGCTACAGCTGACACATGGCTTCCCAAAACAAGGGAGAGGGTCAGCAGGTGCCTCTTCCTTGCCGCACGTTCCCAGGCAAGACCTGGGAGAAGACAACCCATCACTAGAGAATCATGAAGGCTGCACAATTCTCTCCCTCCCGTCATGTTCTTGCAACATAAGACAGTCTTTTTACATCTGTACCCCAGTTTGGAAGAGTCTCTGTGATGGAATCAAGGAAAAGGCTAGGCAAAAAAAACCACAAAAACACACACAAAATAAATCTAACTAGACCATCTCCTTCACAGGCTTTCGACGTACGATTGTCCTCATATAGACCTGACACCTCCCTGCTCTTCAGCATCTTTCATGAAGGTCATTTAGCAGTTGGTTCTTTCCCCTGTATTGACCTCTTATGTTTTTTGGCTGCCAGTGACCCACCTCGCAGCTCACAGAGAAAGATCTAGCAAAACTGCCATGTGCTGCTGAAGATCCAGAAGAGCCCTTCAACGGGCCTTGCAAATTCAGGAGACGCTTTTGTGAAGAAAGTTTTGGGGGTTGGTCTTCCCCAAGCCCTGCTGGAGACAACAGTCGCGGAACATGCTCCTCCCAAAACCCCTCCAGTTGCCCCTTCCCCTGTAAATCCCAGCTCTGGATGCTCACGCCATCCCAGAAGGGTTTTGTTTGCTGTTGCTGAATTCAAGCATCCAGGAAACAGAGCTTTAGTAGCAGAGAGCTGGATGATGCTATTTATGTGTCTTCAAGTAGTTTTGCCCAAGTAGCCTGGAAGCAATGTCACCTCCAGCAGCCAGTCGGACACAGCGATAACCCCATGCCAGGTCTCTGCTCTGAGCTCCAGAAGATGACTCACCAAAGAAATATTCAACACAGGGTCTCCCTCTCCAGAGGGAATACCCAGTGATCTGATCTCTCAGGCACTATATTTTACTCAGCATTTAACACTGGTAAAACACTTGATATGACCCAGAGGGGTTCTGCATCTGCTGATCCGCTGCCTCTTCTCTCCATTCCTCTCCAAGTTTTCCTTGTTGCCTTGAATTTGATTTTAGCCTGCTTCTTTTATAGTATGATGCTGATACAATCACAACATATCCCCCCAGAACTTTTAAACCTACTGACCCACTTCCAGCCCATTTATCAGGACAGGTGGAGACCTCAGAGATAACATTCCTGCAGCCACAGAGAGCAATCATGGGATGGGATGGGCTGGGGTGCAAACTCTGTTTAGACATCGTACAATGCATGCAGAGCAAAACACTATGATTTTTTTTTTCCCCTAACCACAGGGAAATAAAACAGAACAAATTTCAGAAGTAGAGCTCATAATTTAAGACCCAACTGCTAGGCAAAATCAGAGGAATTGAGCTTTGCAGGCCCCAACCCCTACAAGGTAGAACATCCAAAGCCTTTCATCTACAAGGCCATAAGTGAGGCAAGACCTTGGGCTCAAGGCGTTTGCCGGAGGGGCTGTTTCAGAGCTGGCCCCGTTGCAGCAGTCACCACTCTCGCAGCAGAGCAGCCACAGCACTAGAGAGATTTAGGAGCAGAGAGGTGGGTGATGCTGCAGTCCCTGTAGGTACATACGCCACCCTAGAATACCTCCCCCCACCCTGCTCATCCCCACACCCTTTTCCAGGGGCTGCCAAATGAAAAACACGGAACCCCAGTGAATGAGCCGCAGGTATAGAGCAGGAGGTATCAGGGACATTGCAAACATCTAGTGTTCCTGCAAGAGCAGGATAAAATTCCCTGGAGATCCTGGGAAAGGGATCATGCCCTGTGTTACAGAACGCGTTTCCCGCCAGCAGAGCCAGATTCAGGGAAAGCTCAAGCCTCAGGACAACCCTGCAAACAGGCGTCCTGGAGATTTAACACCCCTGAGGAGCACCAGTACATCCTTCCCTTTATAGCACGCCTCTTGCTGTTCCCAATCTCCCCATTTAGAAGACAGCAGAAACAAATTCAGGTGCCAGCTTGATACACCAAGGGCTGCAACAAAAAAAACCACACCAAAATCCTTTCATGCAGGAAGCCTGTAGAAGCCTGGAAGTATGGGCTTAACAATTCAAGCTCTCCCTAAACTCCTCTTCCTCTTTAGCTCATCTAGCCACCATCCTGCACACCAGCCCCTGCATTAGCTCCCGCCCAGGAGCAAGGTGGCAGGGGGGTACAGGCCCATGCTGCATCTCCCGGGCTGAAGGGACGGTGCCTGACCCATACCCCATCCCAGCTGCCAGACCATCTTTGCCACCAGTCTGTTACTGGACATCCCGTTTCATTAGGGATGAGTTGTCAGCCCGCCGGCTCACACAGCCTTGCCCAGCTGGTTGCCCAATTTATTCCGTCTGCCCCAACTCAGGGACACGAATCTATGCCAGACAATCTGCAGTTATTATCTGATTAGCCTATTTGATATCGCAGTGCCTGATTCAATACCCATTGAAATCAAAGGCCCCTTGATCTCAACACGCACTAAATCAAGCCCTGGTTCCCTCCAGCCGAGCACAACCATCCCATCTTCACCGGTTACTCCAGCAGCCTAGGCCACCGCTACATAATTAGAGGGCATAATGCTGGGTTTAACCCAGTGCACCAACATGGCTTTTCTTATCAGTTGTGAATTTCCCCCTGATTTGGACTTCCGTTCCAGAGGAGTTAAGTGCTATTAAAAGCTTCTGTAACCACTCGCATCTGAGGATCTCAAAGCACTGCAGAGACACCAGTGAGTTATGTTAGCAACTCTCCTAGGAGAGTTTGAGCAGGGTTTAATACAAGGCAGAAATGGAAGCACCGGGAGATTAAATTGGGTCTATCCCAAAATGTCCATGGACCCAATTACCATCTTACTTTCACCGCAGACACAAGTCAGAAGTAACTACCCTGAGTCGCAGAGCTGGAAAGAGAGCAGAAATCTGGCCCATTGCACACAAGCTGCAATTTGAGATGCTATTTATTTTTCTTTTACTCATTCAGGAGCGGAGCTGCCCGTGTTAGCAGCCACGTCAGTTCTTGGCTCCACGGGACCCAGGCTGAAAGACAAAGCAGCAAAGAGAAGAGCAAACCGGAGACCACTCCACGCTGTGTAAACGAGCGAAGGATCGTTGCTGGGAACCTGACCCTTGTGCCTGACGTATGCTGGAGTGAAAGTGGACACAAGATCCCAGTATTGCCACCCCCGGAGACGTGTTCCTCAGTTCAGCCTTTCGCAAAATGAATTTGAGGCAGCAGGAGGACATCCACCAGGATCTGGCTACATATCACTGAGCCTTGGAATCTGTCTGGTCCCAGGAACCCCACAGGGTGGTAACAGGGGATAAAAGGGAGACTGCCCTCCAACAACACCCCCCATCCCCATTTCCCACGCTGTCCTAGAGCAGGGGCTGGGAAGCAGCACAGGGAGGGAGTGCTGCTGCCTCCGGCACAAGAGATTCACCATTTGCTGCTTCAGCAACAGCAGCTGAGACAGTAAAAACTGTTACTTGAGCAGGAAGGAGAGAGGGACGGGGCTGGGCAGCAAGCGGCATGCAGCCTCCCTTGCTAGAGCAATCACTTCCCGTTCTTCTGTGGAGAGCAGGAAAATCCCTTCCATAAATAAAACAAACAAATAAATAAACCCAAACCTCATGGTTGGGGGAAGGAGAAAAATCCAGCACTAAACCAAGGCAGCACGTTTGTCGATCAGCAGCACAGCTGGGCAGCAGGAGCCACGAACAGCGGAGCCCACAGCAGTGGGCACTGGGAGTTGTGGGATGAGTGGTTTACAGGTGAAAAAGTGGATTTATAAAACTGGATCTTTAAATATTTGCTCTGACGTGTCTTGAGTCCCATCTGCTGTGGTGGTTAAACGTTCACAGTCCTCACACACCTCTTTCTCCTGCAGCAATTTGGGGAGAGGGGCTGTGACACGGCAACAATTCCCTGCCCAGACGCAGGGTCTCCAAGTGCACCACTGACATTACTGTGCAAATCCAGCACCTTACTCCTCAAGCCATAGATGAAACAGATATGACAACCAGTTACTCATTTCCTACCTTGCAAAGAGGAATTATAACATCAAGTTAGCTAAAAAAAACCCAACAACATAACAGATCTGCTCATTTTGGTGATGATGGAAACATCACTGTCTGAACCAGCTACTCCAGAATTAAGAATCAGGGATGGTGAACCGAACAAGCAGCATCACAAGAGCCAACACTATTGTCTGCCGTGGGAACCTGTGGCCTGAACACAAGGACCCTCCAGACCACCTATGGCCACTGGTGGCCCCCTGGGCAAGTCTGAACACCAGGCAGCAGGGAAAAACAGTTCCCTCACAGCAGGTCTGGCATCATCAGCTTCCCAACCGACTTGCAGCACTGCAGAAAGAAACCTGAGAAGACTAAATTCCTCCCAGTGCCAAGCCGGATGCCTCTGGGCTTCACAGAGTCCTGCCGACACCCCACAATCCTTTCAAGCAGCTCCAACAGGCTCAGGCGAGGCTGGAAGAGACCTCCACTTCCCTCAGCTAGAGGGGAGAATTTAAATCTGATCACCCAGAAAACGATGAAGACACAAAGCAAGGAGACCCCAAAACACAGTGGACGAAGGTTAACATTTGCATTCCTG
>NW_009733857.1:35526-46921 GCF_000703405.1 Apaloderma vittatum
GAAAGGGCAAAGAGCAAGGATTCAGGCAGGAGAGGACAGGCAGCACAGCAGCAACAGGAGACAATGGGAAATGGGGTAGAGGGCTGTGTATCAGACCCTCTATGCTCCATCCAAGCCCACCAGTCTGTCCCTTTTCTGGAACCCCAATGTGTCCAGGCACTCACATGTAAACATCCTGTATTCACATCTTTAGTGCTGCTTGAAAGGGCAGTGCAAGTGTCGCTTGCACCTTGTCCCCAGGTTGCTATGAAGCAGAAGAGCTTCACTGCATTTCTCCCAGGTGACCATCCACAGCTCCATCCCTGGCCGAAGGACAAGGAGACCTTCTCCCTGCAAACAGGTCTCAGCCCTGCCCGTGGCGCAGCCAGTGCAGGCAAAGCTGTGAGCGGTGAATTTGAGTGGGGATAGAAAACTTGCAGAAGGGTTTGCCATGAGTGGCGCTTTTCCTGCAGGTCCCATCCATGATGGGCACATCCAGCACCCCAAGCCACTCCGCACAAGTAGCTGGTCTGGAAACCACACGTCATCATGCAAGGGAAGCACACAGCCTGACAGAAGAGCTCATGCACCAGTTGTTGCTGCTGACTCCTTAGCAAAGGCTTATTACTGGATTTTCCACCTCCGACCTCCATCTCTTCCCACACTCAGACACTTGGCTCCTCCACAGCACAGAAACTCTCCCAGCTCTTTCACAAAACCAGCAGATGCTGGCATCAGAGAGTCCCAGGATGTCCCTTCTCACTCCTGCATGGGAGTCACCCACAGCTCCTCTTGTCCAAGGACAGCATCCAGGATTTTGCCTGCATGGGGCTGGGAAGAGGCACCTGACAAAGCCCTTGTGGGGCATCAGCCTGAGCAGAAACCTTGCCTCAACACCTGGTACAGGCAAGCAGTGCAGGTAGGAGGGTCGCAGTCCCCTCCCAGGAATGGCTCAGCACCAGGCTGGGAGCAAAGGAGCACGATTCAGGGACAATTTCTAGCTTAGAAATGGCCTGAGCCTGCCCGCGTCCAAGCTCTTTTGTGAGTTCAGATCACAGGGTTTCTGAAGTTCCTTTGCTCTAGGAGAAGCAAACAGCTGCAGCAAGCTGGATTTCTGACCACGCTGATGTAGGGCCTTCGTTTCCCACCAACAGCCTGTCTCCGGTCCAGAGACGCGGGCTGACCTTCCCTGCACAGCACTCAGCCTCGCCTGCGTCGACCTGCCACCCCTTCCCTGCAGCCTCCTGTCTCCTCCAGCCCTCCCTGCAAGCCAAACATCCTCTTTTGCTTATGACGAGCCTGAAGGTGCATCTACAGCACAAGGGAGCAGCATTCAGGCTGCTTCATTTTCTGCTCTTCTCATCCTCTAGCTCCTCGCTGAAGCACAAGAGCCTTCCCTTCCGCACCCCACGCTGCTGAGCAGCCTCCACCTCCCCAGCTCGGGGAGAAGTCCTTCCTCTCCCTCCCTTTGCACTGAGTCTGCTGAGCAGCTCGGAAGCAGCCTGCATGAAAGGTACTGACAAAATAAAGTTGGATTGTACTGCATTATTGAAAAAGTGACCTCCAGTGGTCAATAAAGCCTTTGCCCACCGTTTCCAGGCAGCGGTGCCTGTTGTCAGCCTCTGCCTTGTTTCAGCATGACGACAGTTCGTCTCTCTCTCAGCTTCAGCTCCCATGGGTGGCTTGTTAAAACTCAGAGTCTGCACTTTGGTAACGAGGAGCTCAAAGCACTTTAATGCACAGATGCAATCATGAATGCAAACAGGCTGCAGGCAAGAGAGCAGTGTAACAGCAGCCTGTTCCCCTCCTCTCCATCCTTACAGCTACTGGCTCTAGGCAAAAGCACAGGGTCTGATAAGAGAAGTTGACAGGAGGCACAGTTCTAAGAGAAGGTATTTTTTGGTTTCATTGTAAACACTCAGCTACGCCGCGTGGGCAAAGAGAGGGGTAGTTCAAAGGACGCCATTCCCTGCCATCTCAGCAGCCCTGAGCTCGGTGCCTGGACCGGGAGGATGCTGATGGGCTCAGCACAGATAGCATACAGCTTCCCCTCAAAGATGCCCTCCTCTGCTTCACCACATTCCCACTCCTTTCGCATTTGATTTCTATGAACAACTGCACAACCAGCTTCCTCCTTCCCTCCCCTACCCTAGCTGCAGAAGACAGATCTGTCCCAGCCACATGAGACACCGGTGGAGGAGGTTAACTCCAGCGTGGAGAGGGAGCAGCCCACCGGCAGCACCCATCTCCTGGGCACCACATCTTCTACACCAGAGCCCGAAGCACGGCCTCGCTCAGGGACAGCAGAGCTGGTTTCCCTTTGCATCACGCACTGAGAGGTGAGGGTGCCCTGCTACGTGCACACACACGCAGCCCCACGCTGCTGGGAGAAACACGCGTGAGAGACAGCGATGGCTTGCTTGCAGGATCAGCAGTTCTTGCACAGGCAGCAGCTTGCTGGCAAGCCCAGGTGCTCCCTCGCCTGCAGATCGAGTCCCTTCTTTCTTCCCCCTCTCTTTTTACAGCCTCAGCAAGGAAAGGAACATCCCCTCAGCATACCCCAGGCACAAGGCCAGCTGGCATCTCTAGGTGAGGGGGGCTTTTTAGCCTCATTGGGGTTAGCTTCAGGTAGGGCCAATCTGCAACAAGCTGAGCCTTGTCAGGACATTACGCAAGGACAGAGAAGAACCATCGGCCCCCAGGGAAATGGAGGAAAGGCCCTAAAGCAGCCCAGCTCTTAAGGATCCTGCTTCACCTCCAAAGTGCCAGTAGCACCATAACAAGGGGTGCTTCCACCCCTCCTGCTTTGAAGAGGAGCGCAGAAGCCATCCCCTCTGGGTCCTGCACAATCTCAGGACCAACGCGGCTCAGGGACAATGTCCTCCCACCTTGTCTGGGGTCTGGGCCCAAGGAACAGCCCCATCACCTTCACAAGCCAAGCCAGGCTGGAAAGAGCTGCCCGTGTCTTGGCAGATACTTGTGATGAGAGCTGGAGCCATTGCAGCATCACCTCCTCTTCCCACCAGGGAAAGCTGTACTGGACAGATAACAAGCTTCACAGGCACATCACAGAGAGGGTCCCCAGCCAGCAGGGTCCAGGAAGCACGAGCAGTGAGGAGCAGGGGGAGAAGGAGCTAATTAACCATCTCCCTCCCCAAAGTGATTGGTTTAGACAGCAAGAAAGATTAAAGGTCTCAAGGATGCAAGAGGTGGTGGAGGGCATGAATGTTCTCCCATGCATGGACACAGACAGGCACTTCAGAGCTTGTATGGTGACGGCACGCTCACGCCCGAGCTGCCTCCAGACTACAAAGCATCTCTCTCCTGCCATGGATTGGTGGGCTCACCTCACCAAGTGGAGGGCACCTAGGTACAAATCTTCATAAGGTCCTGACACAACTGCAATGGGTGATGGCCTGCTGAGGAATAGAAGACATCGGCAGCTCCTTTCAGCTCCAGGTGCTGAAACTATTCCCTATGGTATCCCACAGAGCTTAACCATGTCAGGCAACCACAGAAAACCACAGGCTGTTTTGAGCTGCTGTGAGCTCCCACTGGGACATCTAACACCACCTGGTCACAAGTCCTCTCCTCCTCCAAATGCTGCTGGCATTCAGCCCTTTCTCCTGGTAGGGTCACCTGTGGTCAGACCAGCTCTGACAAGGGTACCTTCCCCTCTTTCTACCCAAGATAGGGTAAAGGATGGTTATCACGGACTGGAATTTCACTTTTTGCCTCTTTTCGTGGTGCTGAAGGACAAACTGGACTAAGCATCAATTCACATGTGTGCAGGGACTGCTCTGGGCACTGGCAGGGACCAGTTGATCCTCTATTGCTGGCAGGACCCATCTGGTCACACTCAGATACACAAACCATCAATTTTTCTCCAGAGACGTGTGGACACACCACACCTTGGTTGTGAGTCAAGCCTGAGTTTGGGGATGCCAAAAGCAGCCAGCTTCAACCTCCGAAAGCTTTGACTTTAAAACCTAAAAGCTGAGGCCCACGGTTAAGCGGAGGTGAGAGACAGGGTGGGACCCTGCCACTGCCTTTGCAGGTCTTGTTTAGTACAAACCTCAAGAAGCAGACATCCCATCTAACCTCATGTCCACGGCTGCCTCCCTGGCGGATCGAGTCTCTCAGGTGAATCTGGGCCCAAGTTATGACTTTGCAGCTTCAAGCTCCAGAAGTTTTAAATAATAAGAAGTCATGGCCCCACATCTCAGATTAAGCTCCCTTTTGGATCACCAAGCCCCAGCCAGGAGTATTAAACCAGACAGGCAGGACCAGAAAGCATTCCCATCCTACCTCTGCAAAGAGGAGCCTCGACTCCACACCCTTCGAGTCTGCCCCTGGGGAGACAGGCGGAGCAAGGCTTTGTTGTTTAAGGCAGCCTAACCCTGCAACCCTTACATCGGTGGGGCCAGATCCTGGCTCTCTTGACTCACCCAGAGTTGGGCCCAGGTATGGGATGCAGCTGGAAAAGGGGGGACAAAACAAGAGGCAATAGAAGGGATGCAATTCATGGCCATCATACACCAAACTGCTGAGCACAAGCAGCAATAGCTCTTCCCTCTTCTCCACTTTGCTCCTGCTTCTGCAGACACCTCTCAGCTTCACCCAGAGAGCAAGGCTCAACCTGAAACCAGGCTGCAGCAGGGTTGTACCTGCATGTGTTGGTGAGTCAGAGCTGGCCAGCCAGAGAGAGATGCACCAAGCCCTCCCCCACAGCCCCTTTTAAACTTCTACCTCCTCAACATGCCCTCACCAGCAGTTTAAAGAGGGCTGCTTCCCCCCAACCCCTCTCTCTTTTTTTTTATTTTTTTCTTTTCTGCTTTTTTTTCTCTTCAGTCCTCTTAGTGGGTGGGGAAAATCCCGGGTGTCAAACTTCAAAAGAGAAGCCTGAGTTCACACCGCATTCATGTCCGACTGGCTGCCTAACCACAGACTCCTGCCCGCACCCACACCCGGGGCTGGCAGCTCCTCGCGTGGGGCCCGATGAATTGGGCACTCACAAAGGATGCAACAATGCTCCTGTCTCCCCTCGTCACAGCCTGGTTCAGCTCGGGACCCCCGTTCATCCATCCACGGCTTGCCACCATGGCTTGCCACCCAGAGAAAGCCAGAGGTAAGAGGATTCAGCCCTCTGCCAGCAAGCCCACCTCAAAAGCAGAGCGAGCTCCTGGAATTCAGCTCTGCACAAAGGAGAGAGAAACTCTTGCCTTCTCTCCCCTGCTCAGCACAACACCCCTCACAGTAGGTTTGTGGCACAACACAGCTCAGCTCCTCACCCCGTGAGACACCTTGGTGACACTGTGCAGTCCTAGGATGTTTCACACCAAACATTTTCTTTGTACTTTTGAATTTCACTCTTGGTCTGGGTGATTTTTGCTAAAGACTGTGCCCAGCTGAACAGAGTGGGCTGGCCAAGGAAGAAGCAGAGCACAGATGGACACAGAGGCGCAAGATGTGCTCCCTGCTCTACAGAGAAAAACGAGGAGGAAGAATCTCTTCTGCAAGAGCTTCAGTGGGGACAATCAGCTGGACAAAGCCACCCACACGCACCAAACCCGCTGTGCTGAGCAGAGCTCTGGTGCTCTCTGCACGCTGTAGAGCCACCAACCTCAGCCTCGCACTCCTGCCTACAGCAGCCCTGGTCCTCACAAGCCACCTCCTTCACATCTCCCTGTTTCCAGATTAACAGAGCAGGGCAGTTTGGACCTGGTGCTTTCATAACAAACCTATTTTCTTTCCCCCAGTCACCTGCAACAGAGAAAACCAGGCACACAGACAGTCAAAGGAGATGCAGTGTCTATTTGATTTTTCTATTGTACTCCTGAATAGTAAGTTAAAGCCTATTTACAGCTGATTTGGTTCTGTTTTCGGTGGCATTTGAGACCCTCAGGCTTCATGGGGAGATGAGCTCTCCCACAGAATAGCTGGCAGGAGCTAGCCTTGCAGAGTTAGGAGCCAGGTAAGTCCTGGGAGGAGAGTCAGAAACCCCAGAAAAGAGGAAAAGGGGGATGCTCAGAGCAGGAGAGCCCAGACCTGTGAGCCTAAACCAGAAGCCCCACAGTTAGAGATTGGAAACAGCATTGCTCCCTGCCAGGAGCAGAGAGAAACGTCAGAGTGGCATTTTGTTGAAAGGGGATGAGCAGGAGCGTGGGAGGATGTGTTGATGCTCCCTCCCTGGAGGAAAAGGCATGGTTTTGAGTGAGAAAAAGCTGTCCTGGCTTGGTAGCTGTGCCAGAGAGGACAGGAAGCACTGGACAGGCAGCGTTGCAGTCTCCTCTAACACCCAGGGGTATGTCAGGGCAGCTCTGACACCCAGGTCAACCAGGAGGATTACTGGCAGCTCACTTCTGCCAGCCATCACCTTGCAAGTACACACACCATGATTTCAGTCCTGCTCTCTCCACTGGGCACCCAGCATGTCCTACGCCATGACAACAAGCACTACCTGGGAACGTGCTCTTTCCCCATCTGCCCTGACAGGCACATGGGCTCTTGAGCAACCATAAGGAGCACAGGACCAGATATCAAGGTATACAGGACAGTAGTCTTCTAAAATCCTCAAATAATGATTCCCAAAACCAGCAGAGTGGTCAGGGACACGCTTGCACCGCAGATGTCTGCTCTCAGAATACCTCCTGTGGGCTTGGCTGCAGCAAGATGCTCACCTCTACCAGCTTGCAGAGCCAGCCAGGCGCTGAGACACAAGAGTCACGCTTTTCCATGCAGCCCACAGTGCCCCGCAGATATTCAGCCTGTGTCTAACCTGGTGAAAAGCTCTTTGATTGCATTTGCCCTCTGCTTCCCCTCCAGGCAAGCAGCTACCCCAGAGCACCCCAACATGCAGATGCGAGAAGGATGCTTTGAGCAGCACCCTGTTGCAAGAGACTAAGCCTCTGTTCCAAGATTGCTGGGATGCACCTTGGTTTTAAGAAAGGACTCAAACACCTTGGAGTTGCAGCGGGGCATGAGGGAAGGGATGTCCTTGCAGTGAGGCAGCCAGGAAACAAGACTCACATTTCCCACTATGAGCCCTTCCTAAGAAGAGACAGCACAGGACATCCCCAGCATCTGCTCAGGGCTCACCCCAGCAAACCCTCAGCCCCTCCAACAGCACTCCAAAGGGTTTTCCACTGCACGACCCAGGCAGGAGGCCAGGAGCCAGGGAAGGGGGCTGCCATTCCTCCAGCCTGTGGGCCAAAGGGGGCGCACATGACGAGGTGTTGGCTTGGATTTCCAAGCCCTGCGACAACACCAGCTGCTCCTGCCCGTCCCTCTCCCCCTGAAGAGGCCCACAGATCAGGTTTCCCGGGCCCTTAAGTCCAGGTGAGTCTCTGTAGACCTGGCTGACAACCCCTTCTCTCCAGTCATTCCACAGACACAGCCACAGCCCTTTGGCCATTGAGACCCAGAGCATCCCCACTAGCTCCAGCCGACACGCCAGTGAGGGAAGTCAGAGCGTTTCACCTTCCACAAGCCCAGGGGATGCAAGAATCGCGCTGGACAGGGACTTGCCCTGGCAGAAACCAGATCTGGGCCGCTCCGGAACCAAAAATAACCTGCCAGCTGCCCAGGAAGAGAGAAGAGCCAAGCGTGCACAGATCACGCACATGTCAGGAGGGGAGTCATCTGCATCCATCTTCAGGGGTAACGGGGGGAGCACGGGTTTTGGTGCAATTCAACAGATAACAGCAGAGAAGCAGTGTGAAACTGCCTTCAGGGTACTTCGGGCAGCAAAGCAGCAGACGGCCAATAACTCGAGGGCCCCATCGTCCATCTGGGGAAGAGCTACAGTGCCTGGGAGCCACAGATAGTGCCGGTGCAGCTGTGCTGAGGAGTGGAGACCCCTGCTCCATCCCTCCTCTCTTCCCCCAAGAGGCAGCAGCAGCCAGAGCAGCTGAGAGCCCAGAGAACTTGCAAACTCGCGCTGGGTGGGAGGGAGTCCTCCCATCCCCAGTCGCTCCATTAGCGATCTCCCAGAAATGCTCTCCCAGGCCAAGCAGGGGTGAGCAGTGTTCAGAGTGTGCTGGAGAGCTGAGAAGGAAAATCCAGATGCGCAAGTCGGAGTAAGGAGACACCGGGGGCTGTTCACATCTCATGCCAGCCTCCTGCCAGAGCCTCTAGGGGCAGCCACACACACCTTGTGTTTGCAAGGAGGAGCAAGAGCCCCGATTCTCACAGCTTTTAAGGAGGAGGATAAGCTAGAGGTTTTTGTCCCTTGGGTTAGCTACGATGGCCACTGAGGGCTCAGGAGCTATGGGGCACAGGATCCAGGGATTCCTTTGAGGCGAATACAGGCAGTTGGACTCCATAAACAACAGTCCTATGAGCAGACCCAATCCATATCAGAAAAACGTATTTTTCCTATTTCTATAATTACTCACCAATCTCTACCAAGGCAGAGGGTTAGGCTCAGCTAGAGAAGCAGCACGTAACATTTCTGCAAAAGCCCATACTTCAAGGAGTTATTTTTCTCCAATCATTCCCAAATCTTCCACTTTTCTTACTTCTTCCTGCCAGCAAGGCACTCACAACTTTATGTGTTTCAGGACCTGTCATCTCCAAGCAAGTCAACACTGACCCCAAAACTCAAAGAAGGAGCAGAAAAACCTGGCCCAAGTCACTCAGCACCCCAATTTCATCGGTGTCCTGAAGGTACCAGCACTGCTCATCTCCAGGCAGAGCTGCCACAGCCGAGGAGGGCATTAACAGGGCACACCTCATGGAAAAGCTCTACAAAACAGGGCCAAGCCCTTGACAGGTACAAGCTGACCTCAGAGAGCAAAGCCACGGTGGAGCTGACCTCAAGAGGAAGGTAAGAGCATTTCCAGTCAGACCTGGGAGGGAAGCTGGCAAGAGCAACACGAGGGTGCAGTGTTGCAGGATGCCTCCTGGGGTTGTGCGGGGGATTGGAGTTGTTCCTGCTTTCCCTGAGCCAGCCTCCCTGGGCAGGAGGAGATAAGCAGGAGCTCGGTGCTCCTGGAGCCACCATTCTCTCTACTCAAGCAGGAGAAGAAAACAGCAGCAAACAAGTCTTTGGCTGTCGGCTTCCCAGCACCCTTAGCAGTGCTGCCCAAGACAGCACAACGCTCCCCTACCTCCTTCCCTCCTCAGCATCACTGTGCCTGCAGAGTGGAGGAGCAGCTCTGCTTCTCAGTCCAGGTGTACCAGTGGCTGGGGAAGGATGGACCCAGTTGCTTCCCGATTCCCAGCCCCAGGGTGCTGCACCAGCACCTTCCTGCTGCCCTAGCTCCTGGTACAACAAGACTATGGGGAAAACCGTACCTGGGGCTGCCACTTCCCTGCGAAAGGCTCACCTGCACAGAGTGGAAGAGAAGGCCCTGGCATTTCCCAGCTCCGTCATCATCTCCCTGCAATGATTTGGGCAGAGCTGCTCCACCCAGGTCTTCCTGCCCCTTGTTGGAGAGGAAAGGCGCTGGCCCACCTCCCACATCCAGACGCCGCTTGCCATGCTTCATTAGGGAAGTCTCCATGCAGTTTTGCACCAGAGTCTCCCATTGCCATCAATAAGTCTTCCGAGCAGGAGGTTTTAGAGCCTGGCACTACTCACTCCAACCAACCAGTCTTCCTGGCATGGGGAAAAACCCCTTACCTTTGCTCTCCAGCATGGGTCCTCAAAGTACCCACTGGAGATTAAGACCCTGCTGTCCTGACCCTTACATCCTGGAGGAATGAGTGCTAACTCAGATACACAAACAAAGCAGAAGCTCCACACTGATGCTCTACACCATCCAAAAGCCTTCTATTTCATCTCACTTACTCTCTCGTTTTAAGCTAGCCGCCAATACCTTGGGAAACACAGGCTAGAGAGACTTAGGATTTATTTTTGAGAGCTTAACATCCATTATGCTCTTAAAAAATTTATGCCCTTAGGCATCTCCACAGTGGCTGCTGAACACCCATTAAAAAATTTCATCTGTTGCTTAAGCCTGACAAGTCTCACCTTTGAGAGATAACCGTAAAGACCTGGCAAGACACTCGGCTCCAGCCCTGGGCTCCTAAGACCTGACCGTAGCACAAACAAAAACCCCCTAAGGAGAGCGAGACACCAGAGGTGAGGTTTATATCCCGGAGCAACCACTATGCGCCGACTTTGCTGCAGACAACCATGGCAGGACAGCTTGATGTGTCAGTTGGAAATGCAATTAACTTCAGTGTGCAAGGGGATAAGGGAAGAACTGAGGTTCCTATGGATGCAGTTGCTTGGCTCTTAATTCCTCTAGCAACGCTAGCCTAGCGATATTACCCACATTTCATTTTTACCCTTTCCAAAGCAGGAAAAGTTCCCTTCAGCCTCAGGAACGCCTGTGCGCGTGGGAAAGCCATACAGCATGCAAAGCGGCACTGCACTCAGGAGCTGGTTTTGCAGCTTCACCTCCAGGACCCTCAACTCACAGCTCCTTCTGCCTCCTCTAGCAGCTGTGTTTCACCCTTTGAGGCTTCTGCTCCAACATCAGAGCAGGAAGGATCTGGTCTCTGTTCAGTGATCAGTTTGGGGGGTGCAGAGGGATGCCCACCTCAGCATCCTCAGCACAGGGCTCCTCCAAGGCACCTGCTGCAATACAACCATCACAATGCGTTAGGCAGCCATGAGGCTGCTGGTACAAGGCTCCCAAATGGCAGGCAAGGGATGAAAAGCAAAACCAAGCAAGCAACAGAGCTAGACAGGCCTGTAGGGGAGCTTTCCCGTGCCCTCCTCCATCAGACAGCTTCACCAGGTCCCCATGCACATAAGCAGTCCCTCCAAACACTGCATTAGGCAGAGCCTCCCAGGCAGGTCCCCACTGGGCCAGGCACAACACGCACACGTGCAGCAGCTGTTTGTAAGACAGCAAGTTGTCAGTGTCACAGCACCGAGGAGCGGAGAGAGTAAGTGACTGGCCCAAGGTCAGGCAGCATGGCTGTGGGCTGAGCTGTGCAGCCCAACACTGAGCATGAACCAACACGCTCAGTCCCTGAACAGCCCCCCGAGAACAGCCAGGCTCAGGAGGGGGTGTTAGATCGAGTTCCCATCCTCTCCCCTGCACTCATGGGCTCCCTGCACACAGCAGCCAGCAGCTCGCTGCAGGCAGCCCTCCACTACCTCATTCTGCACAGAAAAGGCCCCAGTGCAGACTCCACTGCAGCCAAGAATGGTTCCCCTGCTGCCCTCGATGTGCCCAGGAGGTCACAGCTGGATGGGCTGCGATCCAGCATCCAACCACATCCACCCCTGCATACAGGTCCCTCCACACCTGCAAGCTCTGGTGGACTTCAGTCTTTCTGCTCCCACTATGTCACTCCTGCACCAGGAGCTTTCTGCACCCTGGGGGAAGAGTTCCTCTGCTCTGAGCACAAATTTCACCCAAACAACCCCAAATGCAAGCAAGACCATCAGCTCTAC
>NW_009733857.1:46996-47610 GCF_000703405.1 Apaloderma vittatum
ACAGCTGTATGGACGTGAGCCTGCACTCGCAGCACGGACTAGCTGGAGCCCAGTTCCAGGCAGGATCAGGCATGCTTGATATTCTCACCAACACCTGAACCCAAGAGGGAAAAAGGATCAAGCACAGCTCCTCAGCAGGCAAGCACCCAACCCCTGGGCTGCACGGAGGCTGAGCTGCACCCAAGAGCCCAGGAGAGAAAGGCTTGGCCGAGAGCACCAAGCTCAGACCTCCCACTCATGCCCTTCCCTTGCCTTCACACTGATGACAGCCCACGGCTGAGCTGCAGCACGACCCTGGGCAGCACAGGCAGGGAAACCCAGGAGCATCCCCCAGGGCCAGCCAGCTCAGCTGCCGGCTCCCTGCAGCATCACAGCCCTCTCCACCGCTTGCGTTTCGGTGGTTATTCCTGCTCTTCCAGTCAGCAAGGTTATTGCGCTGCGCTCCAGCAGCCCCTTCTCTAGCACATTTACCTGCCGGAGAGATTTCATCCCCCTCCACCAAGGTTCACAGAGGCAAGGACTGCCAGGAAAGGGGAGCAGGGACAAAGCAATTTGAGGCAGCCAGGAGCCAGCCTACAGCTCCACTGGGGCAGTTCTTCCAGACACCGCCATCA
>NW_009733857.1:48090-48300 GCF_000703405.1 Apaloderma vittatum
CCCGCACGCTCCGGGAAAGGCAGGCGCGTAGCTGGGCCGGCCTGCCGATGCCCAGGCACCGAAGGAGTTACCGAGCGCGGGCGATGCCGTTAATAACGAAGGCCACGCGAGTGATTTTTATCTTTAAAAAGCCCACAGCCCAGGTTGCACGACTTCGCTAGGGAGCTCGCTCGGGCACAGCCACTGCTCCTTTAAGGTATTTAACAACAA
>NW_009733858.1:0-11696 GCF_000703405.1 Apaloderma vittatum
CGGCTGCGGGGGGTTTCGACTCCAGCAGAAGGCGCGGGAAGGGACTCGATGTGTCCTGGGGAAAACCGTGTCGTGGGGAAACCCCCTGCTGTGTCCTGAGCCCGGCAGAACTCGCAGAGGAGAATGGTTGATGCCCAGCCGGTGGGGTGTCGCTCGCTCATCATCGTCGCTACCGTTGTCGGTGTTTGTCTCTTAACTATTACGACCGGCAAGACAGAGTCCAAACCCTGTGTGCAAGTGCCCGCAGGTTACATGCGTTTAAAAAGCAACTTGCACAGCCGATATCACAACCTGCCTAACTCACAGCAGCCCTTACCCGGTGCTTTCTTTACTCCTAACGAGCCTTTCCCGGCCTTTACTCCGCAATCTCGGCGCTCCACTCCTCCCGGGAGGGTTCACCTGGAAGCCGCCTCGTGTCCTGAAGTCCCAAGGAGACATCGGTGCAAACCCCACAGGAGACTCGGCAGCCCAACAAGGCGCTGAAGATATAGCTCCCAGCCGACTGTACGTGGAGAAGGATGAAAAGCTGCTCTCACAGCGGAGCTGTTAGCAGGAAAGAAGAGGGTGGGAGACAAACGTGAGCTCCGTGCTCCAGCGTGAAGGTCTGGCAGATCCACAGAGGGAGGCTCATTCTGTCGGGGATGCTCCACTGAGACCATCTTGGCTCTCTGCTTCCCTCCGTACCCAACCTCTTGGCTCAGAGAGCACCCTGATGTGTCACAACCTCAGGAATTGCCAGCGTGTGTCATGTCTCAAATACATTTAGAAATTTGGCCGGTAAAATTCCAAAAGGAAGTTTATATATAACTCCAGAACAGTGGGCCGCTGGCCTGCCTGTCTGAATACCCAGAGGGGATGCTCTGGTACCCGAGTTGCAGTAACACAAGTCACATGCCATTCTCTGTATAGCCCAGTCCCCAAGTTGCTGAGGGGTCACTGGGCTCCTCGCAAACACAGCTTGGGGGCTGCACAACTCCCATCGGTTTGGGCCACCTTCTCTGCCAGCCAGACTTGCTCCTTTACCCTCTCTAGGAGCGAGTCCTTGGGTGGACAGCACAGCACATTGCCGGCTGAGGAAGGTGGCTGCTGCCCAGCAGGATCCCTGTTCTGTCACCCAGCTGTGGCACAGTGTTCCTGCCGCTCAGTCCAGTTGGAACGCTGCTCTGCTGGCAACGTGAGTGGGAAGGAGCCTGTGGTGGCCAAGAGCCAAAGTGGCTTCAGAGCTGCCAGCCAGGAGAGAGCTAGGTGAGCCTCACCCTTCATGCTCGCTCGGTGGCCAGCCAGGCCAAACCTCAGCAGAGTTTAAATGTTAGAAAATAAATGCATGGGCGAGGGAGGAGAAAGGGAAGCATTTGTGCAACCTTTCTGCATCAGCTATACGCACAAATCACCTTGGCTGGTCAGCTCTCAAACACCCATCTTTCACGTGAAGGGAAGCTGAGTGTGCACCAACTCCAGCTGGTGTAAACACATCGGCCGTGTGTAGCAAGCTCTATAGCCCCACTCCTCCCTCCGTGTCCTCACTTGGGCTGGACCCATCTTCCCCTGCTCTGCCCAGCATCTGGGATATTCTGCTTCAGTAACTTGCTGAGAAGCAGCCAAGAAGTCACTGCATTTCTGCAGCAAAACTCACCAGGAAATAATCCAGCTCTGCTTTCCCCAAATTCAACAAAAGCCCCTATCCATCATCTGCAAGCCTGCTTCTCCACCTCATCCTTCATCCTAGACATGTCTCTGTGTCTGCCTGGGCTGTGCCTAACAGCTCCGGGTGCTGCCTCCCAGCCCTGTGCTGGCTTGTGTGGGAAGCAGTGTCCAGGGAAACTCCTCTGCCGAGCTGTGATTTGGGCAGGAGCCCCCCACCTCCCTTGCTCTATGTACAGCAGCTTACTTATTTCTCCCTGACTGAAGCGTGGCTTGCATATTTATTGCAGATGCCTGGCTGCTTTGATGCTGGCCTGGAGGTTTAAAGATGCTTTTTTGGTGGCCATTAACCTCTTTGAGCATCTCTGGGTCTTGCTTGGCCCTGAATATCCCCAATTCAATTTCTGCCAGTCTGGTGACCTCACCTAGGGTCCTGACCCTCCCTTTGGGAACAGTTTTAATTCAGTGATGTGGGGTGTGGGGAAGCACAAAGCAGCCAGTCCCAGTTTGCAAGCCCCAGCAGCAAGTGGGGCTGAGGGCAGGCTGCCAGCAAGTCCCTGTTGCTCTGCTGTGGCAGGTGACTCCCAACCCCAGCAGACACTTGTCAGTGGCACGTTGTGGCCATCACAAAGGAGTCGAGTATTTTTAAAACAAAACACCCAAACATTTTATTCTGCTACCTCAAATACATGCATTTCAACCTGCTTTACCTTTAGAACCAGAATAAAGTGCCCATTCCTGCAGATTTCAGCCAGACAGACCTCCTCCAACAACTCCTTCTGTAACAGAGCTTTTAACATCTCCTTGCTGCAGGTTTTTAACCCCTGAGCTCGTGCCCCTGCTCTGAGGAGAGGGGCCACATACAAATACATGAAGCAAGATACTTCTCCTGCCAGGGCAAGGGAAGAGAACAGGCCAAGTGCACACAGATGGTCCCAAAGGCTTTGTCTATCTGCAACCACGTGATCCAGGGAGATCGAAGATGTTCATTTACTCCAAGATAAATGTACTGAAGCATGTGAACAATCAACATGAGAGCGAATGCATTCATACTAATAAGTAATTTTCAACCCGTGTAACAGCAGACACTAACGAGTTCCATCACATCCCCATTAAAAAGTGCTTTCTCATTTAGCCAGACTCCACAGCCCGGGGGCTCAGGCTCGGCAGTTTGATGTTGCATCCCAGCCAAAGGCACCACGTTGCTCAGGACACTCATACCACAGACAGGGCAGAAACCAGCTCCCATCAGCTCTGTGGAGCCTCTGGCCTCTCGCTGCTTCCACTCATTTTCTGCACACTGAGAAGTGGTGCTGCAAACACATTTGTGTTGAGAGTGTGCTGCGTGGGTTTTCCTGGTATTAGGAAGTTAGATTTAAATGAGAGCAAATATACTGTAATTAAAAATCTGAAGTCTGCTATGCAGTTCTTGCGTGTTTTTAATAAATGGATTGCAGGGAGGAGATAGCTAATGGTACATAACTGCTTTTATCAATACAAGTTTTTCTTCTGAAAGCCATAGCTCTTGTAAGACTCTCCCAAAGCCAATAAATAACCTTGTCTGCTTGAGAAAAACTCTCAAAATACCCCCATTTCCTAGTTATTGATGACAATGGCTCCAGAAAGCAATACGTCCTCTATACCAGAATCTCCCACCCAGCATATTTGCTATAAATATATTAGCTTGGGATTGCTTAACATGTCCCCTAAGTCATTTCCCTTTACAGGTGCTCCCGAAAACATGGCATAAGTCGACCACTGAGGCTGATATTTTCTTCAATGGATATTTACCCTCTGTGACACCTTTCTGCCATCGGAAATTCCAGCAAAAATATTTCAGACACTTTTATAAAGAAGTGAGGTATAAATGCTCTAGGATCCTTCTTCAAACTGCCTTAAGCTCTCCATGCTTCACATGGGATGTTCTGCATCCTTCCTAGGTCCCAACCATGCTCAGCAGCTTTGGAAGCCTCTGGCTTAGCCTGGCAGGGGATGCACCACTCCTACAGAGAAAAGAAGTGTGCTGGCAACATGCTGTGAGTCTCAGGAGTCCATGTCTCTCTGCCATCAGCACCTTGCACCAGAGCTGGCCAGAGACATAGGTCTCTCTGCCTTGTGCCAAGCGTGCAGGGAGGCACCAGCCAGCAGCTGCTCCACAGAGCTCAATTAATTCAAGTGGTGGCAGCTTGTGCAGGTGCCCTAAAACCTCCCAAAGACTCAAGGTGAGAATCAATAAGATTTACAAGTGGAATTGCTAGGATATTGTCCTCTAAGCACCTAAGGATAATTAACAGCCAAAAGGCTTAGAGTCAACCACCAAAGTTATGAAATACTAAATCAGAGGCAACTCCTAGCAGCTTCATTTGCTCCCTTTGCAGGTTGTACCTTCACTATAAAAACATCAGCCACGCACAGCCGCAAATTCTCTCCTTTGCCATGGGACTCCTGCTCATTTCAGTGGCTGGCGGTTATTTAAATATTGTTTTACCATCCTGCAGTCAAAGCAAAGCTCTGGGCTTTGCCATTCAAATCTTACCCTGAGCCACAGCACAATCACGTCTCTGCCGAGTGTGTCCCTGGCAGGCGGCACGCTAGGCTCTGTTCACTGCTTAAATATATGTGGATCTAATGGGTGCTCTTCTTGAATAGCCAGGGAACTGAGAAACAGCTCATTGGGCATCCTACCTCAATGCTTTCTTTCCCATTTTTGCAGCCACATCTTCTCTGGTGTCAGGCACAAGCAGCGAGGCTCTGATGGACATCATGGGGGTATCAGAGGAGGAAGAATTGGGCAGGAACCCCACCAAATCCTGAATGGTCATCTCTCTTGCATGGATTTTGGGTCTCCTCCTGTCATCTGCAGTGGAAGGTCTGCGCACACCCACTTCCTGCCCTAAGCATCAGCCATCACACCACAGGTGGCAAAGGACCCCGGGAGGGGACAATGTGCCTCTGTGTGACCAAGAGCTGCCTCATACATGTGAACAAAGAGGCCGAAGCAGGGGCAGCTCCATGCCTGTTTCTGCCTGACCCCCAGGCATGAATAAATTATCTCCCTTTGACTGCAGAGATGTGCTGTACAAGGCTGTTGTACTCCCAGTGATCTTCCTCCACTGCACACGTTTCTGCTTCCATTGCAGGGAGGTTTCCATGCTGAGCTGGTTTTCCTAGCTTTCATCCCCACACTGTCACTTGGGCAGAGCTCCATCCTTCACAGACACTCCCCCACCAGCCATAATCACTCTTCCTTGCACTCAACACCCAAGCTCCAGACAGCTCTGAGCATCCCCTCCTCTCTGCTTGTGCCCTGCAGCACGCTGGCCTCTCTGGCTGTAACTCCCACCCAGCCTCGCCAGCTTTGTGTTTGCTTTCTCAAATATTTTGCTAGTGCAAAAGAAACATCAGCCTGCTGAATCGTGAGCTGAGCCACCTCCAGGCTGAAGACCCACGACGTGGGAGAGATAATAAACTGGAAGCAAGACAATGCCAAAACATATAGCAGCACAAACTGATTCTCCCCCCTCTGCCCCCCACCAGCCCGTCCTGGTGCCACCAAGTCAAGTTGGGGACAATCCCCTTAGACAGGATGCTGGCACCACCACTGAGCCCACCACAGCCTTCCGATAACACCCTGTCAGCAGCTGGTCAGCGAGTCAGAGGTAAAAGGGCTTCAGTAAAGTGCAGTGCCAGCACCCAGCCATGGCCACCGCTGTACAAGCATGGTCCGTGGGACACAGGCAGGGGGATTAAGAGATCTGTGTCAGCAGCAGGCCTGTGTATACAAACACAGCAGCTAAAAGGGCTCATGTTCATTCTTTGTCCCCAGGGAGGTCACCAGGGATGGGAATCGGTTGTGAAGGGGTGGACGTGCAGCGCCTGTGTCACCCTCCTTTCAGCCAAGCAGCCAGAGGGGTGGCAGGGCTGGGGATGGCGGAATGGCCGGGGCAAGGGGGACCCTCCACTTCCCTCACTCTGCTCCCTGCAGAGACCTGGGCTGGGGGATGCTAGATAATGCTCTAGTGCCTGGAAGGCTGTAGGGAGCTCCCTGGCTCTCTAGTGGCTCTCAGGAGGGCTGGAGAAGCTCACTGTGTTCCGGAGATGAAAGCAATGGAAGGGAATTTGTCTCATGGTTTTAAAAAGTCAGCCCAAAGCTGTTGCTCTGGGAAAGGCTCAGTGAGGTCTGCAGCTGCAAAGGCATCAACCAGAGTATCTCCGAAAGTCAGCATATAGCATGTCTGCTTTTCCAGCTCCAGGGGGTAAACAAGACCAGACAATGCTGATGGACATGTTACTGTAAAGCACCCAGGAGGATCTTGAATCCACTGCCCACAGACAGCCAGTGAAACAAGAGTCCAGGCTGTTAGACACTGTAGTTTATGACTTTATTCTTGCCCTTGCCTATTCTGCCCCTACACTTCTCACAAGCTCCTGAGGTTCTTGACAGCCAAGCAAGCAATGACAGAAAGAGAGACCCACCTCAGGGACCTGAGACATCCTCTGCCTCCAATGCTGCAGTAGAATTTAATGTGGAATGGGAAGTTTAACTGCAAAGCTGAGGATGTCGTGGCTATGTTCTGCATGGTCACATTCATTTGTACAGTTATACCAAGCAATATCAATTATATCAAGCAAATAAAGAAGTCTTGATGATGTTAGCTAATGGAGGTTGTTGCAGTGGTGACAACTACTGACCAGCTCCAGCCACGCTGGGTGAAAGGGATCTCAGGCCAGAAATGCAGGATTTGCAGGTGGATTTTGTTATATTTTGGCTGCCTGATTTCACTGTGATATGAGAGCTTTCCCTCATCCAGCAAGAGGGACAGTGCTGACCTGTAAAGGAGTCTGATCTCCTGCCAGGCTGGTTGTTAGACTTTGAAGTTAAATCATGAGCAAAATAAATGCAAAGTGAAGCTGTTTGCAGTCAGAGCCAGGATTTCTCGCCTGTGTTTCAGTCTGTTCAATTTCCATGCTTCTCAGCTAACCTTTTTTGTTCCTAAACATGTTTTCATCTGACAACAAGCAGGGCTAGGACTTCAGAGTGGAAACAACAGGAACTAGACAGGAGCTCACCCTCTTCAGAGAGAGACACCTTTCAGGTCCTCTCTGTCCTCAGAAGAAAAACAAAAAAAAAGGTTGGAAGCAAATATTGCCCCTCTCAATCCCCACAAATTGCTTCTAAGCTTCTGCTGCCACAGCAAAATCTTGTCTTTGTTTCAGCAGAGCCAGCAGAAGGTCAGCACAGGACCACCCCAAGGCAGCACTGGGGGCTTTCCAGCTCTCCAGAAACACTTGGAAGCAATTTATGTCTTAAACCAAGATCACCTCACAAGTCTGCTGGGCAGGAGAGAGGTTTCTACACTTGAAAGAGGATTTCTGAAGCTTATTTCCAGTCTACACTCTTATCTTATTATTTTGTAATTCCTCTCCTAAATATGCAAAACCAAGGCTCGTGCCAAACCAAAACATCTCCACATTTTATCGGAGTGGGGAGGAACATGTGATGGTGGCCTGGAGCAGGACAGCAGCTGGAGCCCGTAGAGCAGCCAGGGATAGTTAGTGCTGGTGGGGCAGGAGAGCTCCCCAGTACAAGAGGAGAGAAGGACAAAAGCCACATTAGAAGCTGCTTTTCACTTTCTCTTCTGCCTGGTAGGATGGAGCCACCAGAGAGGGGAAAACCTAGGGCAGCACCCATCCCTGTGCACATATCTGTACCCTCCAGCACCTGCCTTATCCCCAGCTCCCCCATTATTCTTCCCAGCATATCTCAAGGCTCTTTCACCCAACATGGTCCCTCTGCCAGACATGAGCCATCCTGCTCCGTGCCATGCTGCAACTCCTGAGCCAGTGTTGGTCATTTCTGCAGCTGTACTGCTTTAGCCATTAATTTAATAATTTACTTTAGTGGGCCTCATTAAGGCACCTCCTGCCTTGTGCACGTGGTGACAGCATGTAACAACTGCCAATAATATTGGTGGAGGCTGGAGCATCGAGTAACTAGTCCTCACATTAACTGCAGGGCACGCGGGCACATCATCTACACAGATAATTCTCCAGCCTGGAGAGGGCAGTGGCAAATGGCACTTTCCCTCGGGCAGAGGCCAGGGACTCTGTTCTGCTTGGTCTTGCTTTTCAGATAGGCAGGTTGCAAGTTGTGCAGTGAATAGGGAAGATAGTGCAGCCAGGCTATAAGCACAGGGCTCTAGGGAGCGGCCAAAAGGACTGAGTGAGTCTGCAGGGCTTTGCCCATGATAAAAGCTTCAGCACTCACATCTGTAATCAGGAGAGAGCAGCCCTGGATCTTAACTGCATCTCTGGTGAGCCAGGCTGGGTGGGGTGACAGAGGCACCCAAGACCCCAGCACTAGAGATAACTTGGCACCCCAGAGCTAGTAAGGGAGAGAGGGAGCTGTCTCTGACAGAGAATTTCCCACTACAGCAGGTGCAGCCCAAGAAGCTGTGCAGCTGTGGTGGGCTTCTCTGCATGATCAGTTCCTTGGGAGCTGGCAACACCAGTACTGGTGCTCTCTCCCTCTCCCCATAAAAGAAATCCTCTGGTACCTGCTTCTGGGGAGAGACAGAGTAAAAAGAGATATTTGAGGGTGATTCAGCACTAGAAGCTGCAGATGCTCCACCACCAGCATCCCCAGCTGGTCCCAACCACCTCCTCTCCTGCTCAGAGGAACTTGCAGGCTCAGAGACTTGCTACTTGCTTGCAGCAGACTTCACGTGCCCCAGGGTCCAAGCCTGGGCTTTCTAAAATCATATAGTACCATATAGCCCCAGCCCTCTGACAGCTTGACCCTGTCCACATGTCCACCCTGCTGGTACCAGCTGCTCCAGCAGCAAAGGCTCCATGCTCATAAAGCAGATGTTGTTCTCTCCCCGTTTTTTATTAATTTTAACCAAGTGAGGTGTTAAAGGAGTCCAGCAGACTGGAGAAGATGCTCCCAGCTCTCTGCCAGTGGTTGCAATTTTCTTTTCCCCCACTATTTCTTTGAAGGAGTGGCACAGTCCCAAGACTCCATCTGGCTGGTGGTGCAGTGCTGGGTGCTTGCCAGCCCCAAGCTGTGACTCAACAAAATAACCCACTCCTGTAAACACACACCCTAGACCATCCCGAGAAGAGGGGTGTCCTTGGCCCCCTCCCAGCATCAGCCTGGCACTGTGTGCCAAGGGAGAGCTTCATCTGCCTTGGCCACTCATGCACCCCCATTGGCTCTGGCTGTACTCCCAGCCATTGGGCAAGTGCCATGGAAAATCCACTGAAAACCTGTTTACAGCTCTCACAGCCTTGTGCTTGCCCTTTTTTTTTTTTTTTTGCTTGTTTTGTTTTCCCAGTGAGTATTGGGGTAAGGACTTTCCCCTTCATCCTGGCCCCCAAGGCTCTCTCTCGAGGGATCAGAAGCCAACACTCGATGTCTTGTGACTTGCTCATCCTTCCCAGAAGGGATGACACCCCAGGATGTGGCAGGGAGAGAGATGTCTGGACTGTCACTGTGCCCACTATGGCCCTGGCCAGGTCACAGTGGTGGATTTGGGGTGGCTGGCCGAAGGGAGCAGCCCAGATCCTGCTTGAATTTGCTCGTGTGCTTCCCTCTCCCAGCTGGGCATAGAGACAGCAAAAGGAGACGGAGAAAAAGTTCCGCAAAGAAAAATCAGTTTGGAAGGCAATGCTGCTGCCGGCTTCTTCCAGGCTGGACATGGGAGCAGGGGAGCCCCGGGGAGCAGCCCCAGCCCAGCTCTGCTGCCATCTGCCGCCCAGCTCCGAGGGAAGCCCACAACGCTGATTTTCTCAGATGGGGGATGCCCTTTCCAACCAAAAAACCCACGCGTTAAAACCATTCCTTTCCCTCTTTTAAAAAGGAGGCGTTTGACCTGCGGGGCAAAGAGCTTGCCTGAAAAGCAGCTAGCCCCGGGCAGGTAAAGCTCTGCTGGCAGGCAGCTGCCTGCCGAAATCCTTCTCCTGCCTGGCTTCTGCCCAGAAACAAATCTCAAGAACACATCGGGACTTTTGCAAGGTGTCCTCAGCCCAGTACGGGTTGGTACGCCCTGGCTCTGCCTGGGACTGGCAGCTAGTCCCTGAGATAACATCTCAACTCCCAGAGCTGGCATCCCATAGTAGTGGTGCCATGCGAAGCAGCAAGACTTCTGCAACAGTGATAGCTTTGTGTATGTAGAGAGGTAAATATCTATACATGCAATAAAATTATGTAAAATCTCATTTTCTGTGGGTTTCCAAAAGAGTCAATTTTTCATTACTGTGTCCTCTGCTCTCAGGGCCAGTGAAACATGTTTCCTGCCTCCTGTTTCTCCAAATCTCTGCTCCACAGACATCCCAGCTGTCACTGACAACCTCTGGAGGGGCAGGCTGGCAGAAACCTGATGGTGAAGAAGCCCAGAGGTTTCATGCTCTTTGCAAATCTGGAGAGAACTTAATGGAATGGCTCGTAAACCCCTCTGCTCCTTGCAGTGCCCTGCACTCCTCAGGAACAAGAGAGCCAAACTGACCCCAAAACGGCAAAACTCCATCCAGTAGGATGCCCTAAGGGCTGGCATGGTTAAGTCACCCCATGGCAGTCCAGGGGTTTGTCTCTGAGCCCCGGTGACCCTTTGGGTCCTGGTGCACCAGGAGACAAGTCCAGGAGATGCCACATATCTGCCTTCCCCAGCAACAGCAGCAAGACCTGGAGGTTTCCAGTCATTTACGCCAAGTGTCCAGGGGGTGGCACATGTGGACTGTAGCCAGTAGCTCCACTCAGGGCTTGATCCAATCCAGCCCTCCTGGCTGGGCCCCAGTCATCCCCTGCCCAGGGACACCGCTGGCCAGGTGACAGTCACCCCTGGTTGGGAAGTCCCTACAGCACAGACAACATGAGCACCCCACATTGCTTTTTTGAGTTTTTCCTCCTGCAGGTGAGCAGGGAGGCAACACAGAGCTGCAAACAGGCCAGGCTTACCCACTTGCCCTTCAGCTCCCATCATTTACAGGTCCCAAGCACAAAAGTCCCAGACTAGACTTGATAGCAGACAGGAGCACTCAGTCCCAGAGTCCCAATGACAATCCAAAAAACCCAAAAAAGAAACCTTAGAGCAGCTGTGCCACTCCCACCCAGAGAGACAGGGAAAGTTGACCTGTCCTGAGGAACGGTGCTCCTCCGCAGCACGAAAACAGGAGGCAGGAACAGCAGCAGCACAGGGAGAGAAGAGGCACAACCAACAGCAACCCTCCCAGCACAGCTCCACTGAGAGACCAGGTCTGGTCTTAGGAGCCTTTTTATACTGAGCACCATGGGAAGGAATGCTGTGATTGGTCCATTTGTGTCACCTGACCCATCCTCTCCTCCCCATTGGCACAGCTGTCCCTCTGCCCCACTGTGATTGGCCCCTGGGCCAGGAGCCCCACAGAACTCGTCCTGGGGCTCTCAGACCAGGACACCCATAATAACTCTCCTGAGCTTTTCTCCAAATACCAGATTGCTTGTTCGGGGACCGCTCACCTGCAGGGTGGATCTTACAGCTGCTCTTAGTTGCTGGTCCAGCAAGGCACCGAGGCGTTACCTGTGCGTGCTCTCGTTGACAGATCCATCCAGCTCCCAGGGCCACCATCGCTCTTCTCTAAACTCCTGGTCAGGATGAATCTCAGGGGGTCTGCGTGGCGTGGTGCCATTTGCAGATGATGGCATTGTCCAGGCAGCGTTATGTCACACTGCTGTCAGCCTGCAGCCGGTGTGATCCAGCACTTGGCACTGGAAGGAAAGGTCTGGGCTGGGGTGTAGGACATGCAGGTTGGTCCAAAAGAAAGTGGGGAACAGGGGAACCTTACAGGTAGCAAGTTCATAAACATACTGGATTGTGGGGTTTATGCCATAGGTTG
The DNA here is from genome assembly GCF_000703405.1 of Apaloderma vittatum. Taxonomy (NCBI): domain Eukaryota; kingdom Metazoa; phylum Chordata; class Aves; order Trogoniformes; family Trogonidae; genus Apaloderma; species Apaloderma vittatum. The sequence goes on from NW_009733858.1 coordinate 11,515, forward strand.
CTGCCTCTCACGGTAAGTGGGAAAAGCTTCAAAAGCTTAATCAGCAATAAGCATTAGCCCATGGGATGGAAACCATATGGGAAGAAGCCACATACAGGGCCACATACAGGCAGAGGAGGCCAAAGGGTGAGGCCCAGGGTGGCCTCACAAGCCACCTCGGTTGCAGGGTAAGGGGGTGTGGT
>NW_009733858.1:12119-12415 GCF_000703405.1 Apaloderma vittatum
GCGGGGGTTGGGTTGGCCCGCGTAGCGGCTGGCGCTGCCGGTGGCAGAGTGGGAGGGGAGGTTCTGCAGCCGGAGTGGCCATGGCCATCACTGCACCCCCGACCTGTCCCATGGCCACGGGACGAAAGGTCCGGTCAGGCTCCCTTTAGACAAACAGCGATGCCAAACCGACACCCAGCACCAACGGGGTCTGGCAAGAGAGAAGTCGGGAGAGCAGCCCAGAGGAGGGTGATGGGCATCAGTGGGTATGCTGAGGCTGGGACAGGCCCGAGGGGGGCCGGCCTGGGCAGGGGGTG
>NW_009733858.1:12442-22335 GCF_000703405.1 Apaloderma vittatum
GCCAGGGGCTTGAGGAGCCAGATCTGAGGTCTCTGTCTCAAAGGGTCGGGCTCCTTCATGATTAACTGCTGGGCTGCGCTGCAGACTAGCTGCAGGATCGCTTCGTTTGATGTATGGGGCAGGAGGCCGGCGAGGGATTTTCCTCCCCTTCTGGGGTTAATCCTTCCCTGCCTATCGCAGCCCTTTGATTGCATAGCCCTGCAGATAAACCTCCTCAGTCACCAGCAGCCGGCAGGCACCGACCGAAAGGATGTAGGCAGGAGTGTGGACTCCAGGAGATACAAGATTTGGGACTTTTCTTGCAGCAGCTGGTGGCTACAGAGTGTGTGTTATCCTTTCAGCCTTGGAGACACCCTCCAAAACGGGAGGAAAGTGTTTTTCTTTTCACTAATCTTGATTAATTCTGCTTGTTTAACCAGAGATCTAACTTCATGAGAAAAGAACCACCAAACGAGCACCGCTTTCCACCCTCTCAGTTTGAATGAAACCTTTCCAAATCTTGAGCGCTTCAGCAAACCACTAACACACTTGTGAACATGCAGTTTGGGATATATCAATAGCCACACCACTCTGCCGCTAGCCCCAGCCAGTTTTTATCACACATATAACAGCCATAAAAGCCAGCCTGGAACAAGCAGGGTTGTTTTTGCAGGAGTGGTCAAGTTTTGGATTTTAATAAGCCTCAGCCCCCTTATAATTTTTCTCTTTAAAATGCCAAAAGGCACCAGCCCAAAACAAGGCTTAGAAAAATTCCTATAGTACAGCTTGTAAGTGCCTAAAAGGCTCCGAGCTTCCCTCTCTTGGGCTTAGAAATGTCACCTCCAGAGTGGTGCCATGGGACACGGAGGGGCAGGGGGAGATTCCCCATTTCACTGCAGGAGAGAAACCGATGAGGGGATGTTGAACAGTCCAGGCTGTGCTGTGACAGAGGAATGGATGGTTTGGGTCAAGCCTGTCCAGCCAATCTGGAGAGAGACCAAGTTTTTGGAACGGGGGTATCCAGGGATGCAGGTCAGGGATGTCCTCGGCACATAACTCTGCTATGTTTCTCCTGCCTGGCCGTGAAGCTCAGGCTTCCAAGCCCCACACCTACACCTGACTGCTCCTCACACAGCCTTGTTCAGCTGGATTTTAAAAATACCCTTCACGTAACCTGGCCCAGGCTTGACTGTCCTCCTACAGTGCCTGAATCGTTTGTCTTAATATCTAACCCTTGAGCTTTCTCATTGCAAATTAAGTTGATTACATCTTGGCCCAACTTCAACAGATCCCAACACCAATTGATCACTGTTGTCTCAAAGGTCTTAGGAGACTCTTATCACGTCTCCCTCCGTCTCCAGCTTTCTAGAGAAAACAAACCCCATCTCTTTGGCCAGGTCGGACCATCCACTTCATCATTTCCACTGCTGCACTGACTTCTCTGAGTGTTGGCATCCCACACCGAGCCAGCAATCCTGAGTCCTGTGCGGCTCACTTTGATCAGTGTTCAAAGTGGGAACCCCAACATCCTGACGACCACCCTAGGTGACTTGCTCACGTGCATGCCCATTTGAGTGGAAGCCAGGCAGATTACTTGCAGGCTTTGAGGTCTGGCCGTCCAGGTTCTCCCTTCAGCACACTCCAGCCCCTGTGTGCCTCTCAGTGATGCTGTGTGCAGCAAAGCACTCTGACATCTGTTTCACTCAGAAACACAGCTCTGGTTTCCAGCAAGTGAAGTTCATCCATTGGAGGATGTGGGACATGGGATCCTCAACCCTTCAAGTCTTGAAGTCGAGGCAGGACATCATGCTGCATTGTGGCTAGGGCTGGAGGGACCAAGCTGCTCACGGGCTTCAGGCTGGAGTGTCCTCAGACCTCTCTGAGAGAGATCAACAAAGGCAAACATGCATCTGTATGCACATCTACATGCCCAGAGCCTGTTCAGGTTTTCAACCAAGGGTGCTCCAACCTGAAGGTGGAAAGACCAAATCCAGCCCTCCCAGAGGATTCTGTGCTTTGCCCAACTGCCCCTTGACTTTACTTTTCCCAGAGACCAACACCCCAAATGCCTTTGCATTTGAGGTCAGCAGGGAGTCCTCTCCAGCTGCCCAGACTTTAGTGCTGGGGATATAACATTTTTGACCCACTCCCCTGCCAATCATCCTTCCCTTCTCCCTGCTCTAGGGTTTAAAGAAAGCAAGATCCACTGGGCAAACAGCTCAAAGCCAGCATCTGAGCAATTATAAAAGTGTTTTCTGCCAGCTGCTAGACTCCTCGTCACCAATCTGATCGGTAGACTAAACAGCAAGGACCCGGGCGCATCCCCCCTCCACCGCTCCGGCCTGGAAATGGGGGGGCTCAGGGGAGTGCAATGGTTAGCATCAAAACTGGCAGCAACGTCCTAACGGAGAAGGCCAAGGGAATCCTGCGCCTGCTTAATGGAGGTGGGCGGGAGGAGGTGGAGAAAGGGCTGAGGGAACACTGGAGGATGGAGTCTGGGCTGTGGGAAGCAGGGAGACCCCCCTGGGCTCACTCCGGTCGAGGTGAACTGGCTTCCTGGCTGCAGTCTTCCAGCTCTTCATCATTCCTCCTCCATCGCCAAACCCTCATGTCCGAGTCCAGACTGCCAGGGCTGGGGTCTCAAAGGTGATTTTTTTTTCCCCTTCAGTTGCCCGAACCCTCCTCTTTCTCTCACTCCCGTGCTCTACAGATCGTTTTCCCTAGGAACTGGGGGGCTCATATGGAGCAGCTGGTGCCATTATCTGGGATCCACTCCCTGATCTGGCAGCCAATTTTGGCTCCAGGGAGTCAGCACCTCTCAGGTGAGGAAGGCTGGATTACCAGTTACCCATGGCGGGCACCCACGGGGAGGTTATCAGCCTGGCCACCTCCTCGTCTGGAAGTCCCATCAGATAGCAGTGCTCCAACATCCCTGGGGGTGACAGGGGGTGAAGTCGAGAAGCCCCGGGAAATGCCTGCTGCTTCCTAAAAATAAGGAAAGAAAAAAAAAGAAAAAGAAGTGTTTGAGCTCAAGTACTTCTTTCCATCAGTTAGCAGCACTGCATGATCATGCCAAAAAAAATGAAGCAGTAGTGGTGCTGGAGAGCGAGCTGCGGCTTTTATTGCTCTTATCTCCCAGCTTCTGGAGGAGCGCGCTGCCTGCGTGGGGGTCTGGGCAGGGACACAGCCAAACGCCACAGGGAGACCAGCTCCCCTCTAAATCATGGCTTGCCATGATTTACACAGAGGCTCACAGGTTCGGTAACTGCAGTAAACAGAACAAACAGACCTCCTTCTGGATTTATGGACCGACAAAAGGACCTTTAACCACAAAAGAAATGTGCTTTCCAGCCCTCTTCTATCACCAGATCCCAACCAAAGGCTTAAATGCTTATGTCAAGCTCACAGAGCTCAGAATTGGGGCTGGATTCAAACTACTCCTCCATCCTCCCTGCTACCTGAGTAGGTCATCTCATAGTTCATCTCCTGTTCACCTCTCAGCTGCCCACTGACACACATGCACACGTGATGCCAGAGGAGCCAGAGGGAGCAGAGAGAGGATTTTTCTATTACTTGGGCTTAAAATAAGTGACTAATAAATGCACAAGCAGGCAAAGGCATGCAAGAGCTTTGCAAAGAGATTGCTGTGTCCTGGAGCTGCCTAAAAGAGGTGGTATCTTTTTAGGGTGCTACTCGACCCTTCCTCCCCAGCAGCTACCCATGGTATGGCAGAGATAAATCTTCCCAGCATGAGGTCTGCTGTCTAAAGAGAAATTAAGGGTGTTTTTTTTTCTTTTCTTGGAGTAAAAGAGGTGTTAGATTTTCATGTGGTTCTCAAATTCCTGATGTGTTTCTCGCCACAGATGTGGAACCTCCTATAATGATGATATTACCAAAGTCTCTTGCCAAATCAAAGGATGTGTATAAAGGCACATGCCCAAGGAGTCCTTTGTCATTAACTTTAGACTATTATTTTTAGTGTGGCATCTCTGCAGGAAAAGCAGCTGGAAAAGAAGAGCCTGCTCTTTCCTAGACAGTCATAGCTTGTGCTCGGGGGGCTGGTCCCACCAGTGGCAGGAGCACAGTACGGAGTACAGGAGGTAAGCGCAAAGCCAGGCACCAGGCTGAGAAACTTTGGAAAATCTGGCATGCATAGGACTTCTTGCTTTCCTATACTCATCAGCTGAGTCAGCTGCAGAGAGCAGCCCAGAAAACACACTGCTATTAAATAAGTTCTCAGAGCCCAGTGTTACTCCTTCTCTTGATAGCAGGAGAGGGAAAAGCATGCAGGAAAGCACTGCCTTCCCTCCATCCTGCACATCTTTATTTAATTCCATTGAAAGCAAACACAAGTATTTGAAATGGAAAGATTTAAATCCACAAATTGTTCTAAATCCAGGAGAATTGCCAAACTCCCTGTTTTAATACATTTTCAAAATGCCTTTTCCTCCTGTCTTGGAGGGCCGAGATATGGTTATTTAATTACAAGCACAACCTCCATTTAAGAAACCCTTGTAATGAGGCTAGTGTGGAAAGGCATCCAATTTTTCCCATTGTCTGAGTGAGGTGCTGCAATTAGCGTGTTTTATCCCAGGTTTGCTTTTGGCACAGCTCGGTGAGTGATGCTTTGGGGAATGGGCGAGCAGTAATCTCTATGCTCTGGGCTCTTCATTATCCTGCCCATTAGAGGGAACTGAATCCAAACTCCTGCCAGGGTGATGGGATTTGGGCTGGCTGCTTTCTGCAGCTCAAACCTGGGAGCAGAGGTGTTTTAGTCCTCTGTGGCACAGCTCCATGAAACTGTTTCCCTTGGCTTGCTTTGAGTCAGGAACGAGAGCTGACCCGTGGAGGGAGCTGCTCCAGGTATGTCAGCAGTGGCTTAGCTCTGAAAAACACTGCAGGAAGCTTCCCTGAAGGTTGGTGAAGATACAAAGGGAGGTAATGCAGCGTAGTTTACTGACTGAGATGCCCTAAACTCAGGGTGAGGACCTCTTGGTGATGAAGCCACCACACCCTACCTCAGGGACCAGGGTGTGCAGAGCCCTGCTCCGCCCAACTCCCACTCCGGGAAGCCTAATTTAAACAAAAGCACCTCCCTGGCGTGACGAGTGAAGACCATCTGCTCGCAGGTCACCCCATGCCATCGGGTTGCTGTTAACAGGTCTGGGGCTACCCCGGCAGCGTGGTGGCTGTCCTTCCCATCACCTGCCAAAGCCACCCACTGCCTTATCCCACAGAGGGAACTAGGGTGGGCTACAGAGCTTCCCTGGAGGTGATGGAGCAGGGTGAGTGTCATCTCATCGCCACTGCCCCCCACCAGGCTGTGGATTTGGGTTTATGCTGGCCACCCCACTCCATGAGCAAGGGGATACAGAAAGGACCCTGGATGATATGGGGGTACCCACGTGTGAGGGTATCCAACACCCGCTGTTGGGACTGGTGGAGGGCTCAGCATCCCATGTCAGCTCTCCATCCCTCAAACACGCATTCCTCCAGGCTCAGGGAGCACTGGGCTGGCTCCGGCTCCCAGGAAGCGTCCGGGCCGTGGTGGAGCCAGCCTCATCCCCATCCATCATCCTTATCAGCCGGCGCTAGCAGCCCGGCGGTCCCTGGCTGCATGGACGGCGGGACGGGACTACGAGGCAAGAGACAGGCAGGAGGCATCACGGCGATAAGCCACGCTGCAAACAAAAACAACAACTCCCCTCCTTGGGGACTTCAAAGCGCCGAGCTGCAATTCATGCAGCTGCAGAGCCTGCGTGGGTGCTGGGAGAGGCAGGGCAGCCCCAGTGGGGGGAGCGTGGGCAGGGCGCAGTGCTGGGGCCGCAGTTCGCCCACGCAGAGCCTTGGCTCCAACAGAGTCTCCCGTGTGATGTAAATGGGATGCAGGCAAGAGGCAAGGCAGGTTGCCCTGCGCTGAGGTGAGCACAATCTGATAAAAGCAGCAGCTCAGCCCCAGGTGGGGTTGTGCCCTGTGTCCGTGGGCTCTCTATGTCTGTGGGCTCCCAAAGCATCCCCTAAAAATGTGTTCTGAGGGACTCGCCAAGAGCGATGAAGGGCCTTTGCTTTTCACATATAACTGTCTCACCAGGCATAAAATAGCTTTGGAGACTGGCTTGCATGCTGTCGGGCAGAAGATTTACGGCTGTTCCCAAGGAAAGTAAGAGCCTAGGCGCAACCACGCTCCACCTGCTCGTGGAAGGTCCCACGAGCATTACTGCCGTTCACATTCACCGGGATTTTATTCCTCTGATGGTCCCGATGAAATCTAGGAGACCTCTTGTGGCACGAGCTGAAACTCCACACGTGTCCCTAAACACCACATCACAGGCTCAGACATCCCATCACCAAGGCACTGCTGCAGGGTTGTTGCCGCTCCATCAAAGGCCAGCATGTGGGCAGCACCAGGGTAAAAGGCATTTCAGGGCCAGCTGGAAAAAGAATTGTGTTGTGGTTAAGGCAGGGTGAAAGCATTTCACAGTCGAGCGGGCGTTTGGATGACCTACGGCTGCAAGCCACAGGGGAAAGAGACCCAGAGAGGAGATCCAAGGGAGGCTAAAGCCAGGCTGCAGCACAGCAGTGACCCTGGGGATGGCAGGAATACAGTATGGGGGGAACGATCTATAGCAACACATATGTGCTCACAAAACACACATGCATACACATATTAACTTCCAGTTGTACACACACATAGTTTAGTTTTCAAGTGTAATAAGGTTATTGAAACAAAATCACACACACCTTTGCTGATAATTGTCTCTCTCTTTACAGGTAATTGTCTCTTTTTCTCTTTACAGGATTCAATTTCACCGAGTTTTGTCTGTGTGCCAAGTCACATTGAGAAATTAATGATCATTAGCTTTTTTTAAAGTTTCTTGAATTTATATAAGCATCATTCATCAAATTCTTTTCTATTCATTTGTCAACAAAATGACTCAAAATTAGAAATTTTATCTTAAGTTGATTTAATTTCCTTTCACCCAAATTTAAGACCCTGTTCTTTCTGATTCCTTTCTCTCTTCCCTCTTCATTTTTAATAAAGAAGAGGAGAGTTAAGCAGTAAGGGGATCCCCACCTATTTCACTCAAGTTGCATTTAACTGAATTAAAACTGGAAGGAATATTTATTTTTTTTTACTGCATTCATCACAAATCAGACCTGTTCCAGGTGAAGGAAAACCAAAATATTTCACCCTGTGAAAGAGAAGGGGAGAAAAGTCCCTGTTCCTCAGCTTGCCCCACAGGAGATGTAGAGGAAAGGTCCCACCAGACGCACTTTGACAAAAGGTGTCCTGATGCTGGAAGACTCGCATTCTCTGCTTCATCTCTTGCACTGGGGCAGCCCTTCTGCCTTTCTCTTCCTACCATGGCCCTGGCTTGAGCCTCCCTTGGCTGGCTGCTGCTGCTCTTCCAGGGTACCCCCCTCTGCTTCCAGCAATGGCACCACACACTAGCCTCACACAACCAACCAACCAACCAACCAACCAACCAACCAACCAACCAACCAACCAACCAAACAAACTAACTAACTAACTAACTAACTAACTAACTAACTAACTAACTAACTAACTAACACCACCCACCAACAGCAAATCTCAGCCCCTTCACCTTTTCTACCGGAGGTGGTGACGTCAAAGGTGCCTCCCACAGCCTGACTGGCTGGTGGGTGCTGGGGGCGTGGCCTCCCTGCTCAACCCCTTTTTAAAGGACTCGGATGTCCCACCCTTGTGGAGGTGGTTTAGACTTTGCTGGGGACAGTCTGGCAGCATCCTGCACCTTCCCCACTGCCCTGCCAGGAGAGAGCACATGTACATACTTACATACGTTATGATATCTTGTTTTAATTACATTAGAGCAAATGACTCCTTCCCCTATGGTTTATATCAGCGCTTTAGGTTTGTAATTTATCTCGGCACAGTCTAGACTGGAGCCACTTTGAAGCTGTTTCAAACAGGACGAGAACAAACAATTTTTCCCAAGTGGCTGGATTAAGAAAGCTGGTGGCCATTCATCTTTGGGAGAAGGCTTGTGGCAGTGCCGTGTCCCTGCTGGAGCCCTGCCAACCTCCTGCTCCTTACCCTGCGGGGACAGAGAGGTCCTAACCCTGCGGAGGGTGGGAAATCGCACCGTTAGCTACCGTGCACGAGGAGGGTGTTTGGCAAAGGGCACCGTCAGGGGGATCCACGCAAGGAAGACCTTGATTTATTGCTCATTATTTGGGTTTAGTTTATTCCCAAGTGTTAGAGACGAGGTGGTTGTGCTGAGCAGATGGCACCACAGCAAGAGATGCAGTGTCCAGCATCAGGGGCCACTGACTGCAGCTGGTCCTCATGCTCCTCCAGCATCAGGGACCATGGTCACTCCATCCCAAACCCAGAGCGCAGCTCCTTCACCCCTTCTCCAATCCCTGCACAGTGCTTTCCCTGTAAACCTTACTGACATCTTTAATGCGGAAAATCTCTCTGTATTTTCTTTAGATAAAAGTAATCCTGAAAACATCTTTAGTAACTTCTGTACTTTCCCCAAGGTATTTCTTTCTTTAAAAAGAACAGCACCAAAGTCTTTCATTGGCTAGGAAAGGTCATTTTTTTTAAATCAGTATCTTCAAACATCCCACAAGTTGGAGGGCTCATTTTAGGAGAAGTGCAGTATAGAGAGTATGTCTCCCTGAGCCCTGCACTGAGCTTATATGGATCCCCTGGTATGGGCAGGGTGGGGGTCCCATGGGGTCCTCAGGGACACTCAGACCCATTAGTGCCCTCAGGTGCTGTCCCCCTTCCCTACCAGGGATGTCCCGTTGTCACCTCGGGACCTGCCAGGCTCTCCGGCTGCCCTGCATTGCCACAAATACAGCTCTGAGCAGCAGCAGAGTTTGCATGGAAACACATGTGTTTTCTATATTTTTCCACCTAAACCCTGGGTTTTTAAATATTCTAGCAGCACTGTTTGCTCGGCAAAAGCTGCCAGGGTTTATGACAGATCCCTCCTCCTTAAGGCTTTGAAATAAGGCTGTAAACATGCTCGCCAGGCTAAAGTGTTGCCTGTAAAGGGGGTTGCTCCCCTCATGATGTGCCTATTGGCTCCAATTAGCACTGGCAGGAGTCAACCGCAAAGCGAAGGCAGAACTTATCTCTGGGAGTGAATTGATTTATTTACAGTATTTTCAAAGCAAGATTAATATGGCTTTTTTTTTTCTCTTTATGAAAAAGACAGGAAAAAACCACAACCATCCCTTAAATAGCTGGAAGCTATAGGAGGATGCTGCCTGCTTTCCTCAAGACAGAAATCCTATTTTGTCTAATAAGGGTGGGATAAAATCATCTGGCATTTTACTGAAGCCTTGCCCTGGCCATCATAAGAGAGGAGGACAGGGAATCCTGCCCAGCCACGCTCCCAGCAGGAGACCAGCACCTTGGTACCATGGGATTGGGACATGAGCTTTTATCTTATTTTGGGGGCCTCAGTGTGAAGAGTGAAGCACCGTGGGAAGATGAGCGAGGATAAAATCACAACTCTCTTGGGTCTGTGCAGGGATAACCCGTGCCTCAGTTTCCTTGCAAAACTGGCTTGTGACATGCTGCTGCTTTTGAGGCAGAAGGGCAGCCGGGGCTCCCGCACCGCGCTTTGTGCTGCGTCTCGGGAGGAAACCGGTGACCCCGAGCCCCGAGCACCCCCAGCTCCAACAGCAGCCGTGGGCTTTGAGGCTGGGCTGAGCTCGGCAGCTGAATCAGCAAATAATTAGAATCGGCCAGAGCAGGGGGGATTAGCATCCCTCTCTTCTCCAGCCATCCAGCCCAGCTTAACCCTTTCATCTGCGCGTCTCCAAAGCTTTGGGGTTTCCTGGGGAGAGATGCTGCTGGGGGGGTGCCCAGGGCACTGCGGTCGGTGTCCCCTTGCCAGAGCCACGTCCTTGCC
>NW_009733858.1:22347-36176 GCF_000703405.1 Apaloderma vittatum
GGAGGCGGGGCGGGGGGCGGGGGGGGAGCCGTCAGTCCCATGCCTGACGGCTCGTTTGTCCACCTCCGGGCAGCCCGATGACAGCGCTTCCCTTTACTACCAGCTGCAAAAACCTGGCAGCTGATTTAGGAGAGCTCCCGGGGCCCAAAATGTAAACCGTTTTTCACCAGGAATGTATAAGCAAGCCATAAAATAAGGGATTTGAGTCTGGTCACATGGGACAGGCCTCCCATAAAATTGAAGCATTGATCTGTATTTTAGTGAGCAGCTTCGAAGCTGCCCAGATGATTGAAGACCTGAGTTTTAACAAACTCTGTAATCTCCCACCATACATCTGAAGTGGCATGTTTGAAGTCCGAGGACGAGTTATTTATATTATTTATATAATACACGGTGAAAGGACATTAGCCACAGCTCGAGCGCCCGCAGCGGGCACTGCTGCCGGGCAGGGGGAAGCGGAGGCTCCGCGGTGCATCACCCCGCGTCAGGGCTGCCTTGCCTGCAGGCACCCGTAAGGGCCGGCTGAGGTGGCCCAAAACCACGGGATCCAGCCGTGCTACTGCACAGCCATGCCACCCTGGCACGTGCCACCCCATGTCTGGGAAATGTTTGCTCTCCACCCTAAGTTCACTTCCTATGATTCGAAGGCGTTAAGCAAAGAAATGGTTAAAAGCTCTCTCCTCAAATTCCAGATGAACCAGAACTACTGGGGTCACCTTTAGGTGCTTTAGAATGTTGCAGCCTTTAAATGAAGCTTCTTGGTAGCTTTCCTGCACCAAAATCTCTGTTTCCCCATTACATAGTTTTGGGTACAGCTGTGAAACCAAACCATTCAATAAGCATGTGGGAAATGGGAGCTCTTAGTTTTGGTGGCAGCTCTCAAAACGCAGAGCTTGGCTGCTTCCCTACCATGATGGAACCCCCCCAAAAGATGCTGGCGGGGACACCCAGCACAGGCAGCGGCACTGTGACGGCTTCCCAAAATTCCAATTTTTCTATTTCCTGCTTCTCTCTCTTGGAGTGTCACCAATCACAATAGTTTGCCCCTGAACACCATCATCCAAATAACCAGTAACCTCTGGGGAAAAAAACCCAAAGTCCCCCACCATGAGAGCCATGATAGGGGCAGGTGCAACAGCTTTGGCTCAGCCACAGCTTCCCGCTGCAGGTTTCAGGAGTAGGTGGAAAATTGCGCAATATTCAGCCTTCAGCAAGTACTTTGCATGGCCAGAGCCGGGCTCCCATGCCCCTGGCGGGATGACGGGAGGCTGCGATTACTAAATCCCTTGCCCACTTAAGGCAGGCTCGGCGCTCCAGCCCATGGTGAGGCATATTTGAGATGCTTCGGGCCAGATTCGGACTCCTGTGCTACTCAAGCTTTCCAATGGTGGCCCAAAATAGCCCCTGGCCACGCCGCCAACCCATGCTATCCAGGGGTCCTTGGGGTGGGTGCTTCTACACCCCTGGGAGTGCCAGGTCAGGGGGAAGGGTTCTGCTTTGTCTCATGGAGGCAGCCCCAAGTAGAAGAGCTGGGGTGACCCAGCCGGGGCCAGCTGCTGCAGGGGCTTTGGCGACCTCACACCATGGTCCGGGCACGGAGGGGCCCAGGGCGGCCACCATGACCTTCATGGGGAGCATTGCTCCCCCCCAGCAATGCCAAGGGAGCCAGTTAACTCGTGCCACTTAAAAGAGGGATTAAGAGTACAAACCTGATAAGGTTTATGAGGGTTTTTTCTCCCTCCCTTCCCAGTTACCTGATAGGATAGGAATTGGGGCTGCTGGTGATGGGCCGAGCCGTGGGGCGGGCAGGGGGTGCAGCCCCCCACGCTTTCTTCAGGGAGAAAGCAGCAGAGCAAAGCTGCAATAAATGCCCAGTGTTTCACCACCTGGGGAAATTATTAGGACATATTTTTGGCAGAGGTCAGTGTCACTTTAATAGTGCTGGCTTTAACGAGTGTGTGTGTGTGTTTGCAAGATGCCTGTGACATTCCCTTGTCCTAGAGAAGTCGCTCCAGTTACCTGCTTGGCTTTCCCTGAAAATCGAGATCTGGAAAGAACCGAGCCCATCGCTTCATCTGCTCTGTTGACCCAAACTCCCCACAGCCACTTGCTGCTTGGCCAGAGCTAAGTCTCAACGCACATCTTGCAGGGAAATAAGACATATCTGCTCCTGCTTTGAAGATTTTTGTAGGAGAGCATAGCTCAGCCTCAGCAAACGCTTCCTGCTCTCCCCACAGCTGGCTGCAGGGCAGATCTTACACCGAAACTGCCAGACTCCTGTAACTGTGTGAAAAAACAGCCTTTCTTAAAAAACAAAACAAAACACAAAACATTTTGAAAAGCTTTAAATGCAATCACTTTAAAAGAGGTGAGTGTGTGTGTAAATAATTTCAAGTCGGTCTCAGGAGCTTTGTTTGCCTGGCTTGTGATTAGGACTTTTTTTATGTATCACATCAGAAAATACTGTAAAACACACTTTCAAACCCTCGGAGGACCTTGGCCTCCTCAGAGTATTCAAAAGCATCAATTACTTGAGCATTCCGGGCAGTATAGTTTGTACGAACCCTGTTAAAAAGTCAGCCTGAGACTTGTGCCTGTAAATCCCCTCGCTGCCCCCAGGGCTGGAACTGATTTCTACCCGGGCTTCGGCACTAGGAAATGTTTCAGTTTAAAAAACATTGCAAAACATTAAAACCGGGACGTATGCACTTATTATTGAGAAAATCCCACACAGATGGACTGCATTGAACCACGAGCAATTATTTTCTGCCCTTCTTGTGAGTTAATGAGACGATCAGAAGTCCCCGACGGCTTTCCTTTGCCTGCAGTCCCGGGCATCACCCTCCTGCCCTGCAGCCCGGGACTGAGCTGGCACGAGCCCCTTTGCCAGCCCCGGGGCTCCCTGCCAGGGGACTATGGAGGCAGCGAAGGCAGATCCTCATTTTTTACAGGCTGGCAGCTGTAACACCCAGCATCCAGCTTTTTATGATCCTGAACACGTCAGGATGTGTCTTCACCCTTTTGCCAGGCATGAGGTGCTGGTGCTGAGCCGGGCTCTGAGCACGGTGGCCACCCTCGATGCTCCTCCTGCCCGCGCTGGCTAGCATGGTGGCCACCAAGAGCCCTGGCCAGCCCAGGCTGCAGTTGTTTACATCCCCCAGTGCCTCTGCACCCTTGGGAGCCTCACAAAGAGCCCGGTGTGATGCACACTCACCCCTCTGGCATGAACAGAGCAGAAGGTGGTTGAGGTCTGCGCCCTTATCAGCACCAGAGCCCTAATTACTGTCCTAATGTCTAATACTCCAGGCTTGGCCGGTACCTTACGGGCCTGATTCCCTTAGACAGAAGCTGTTATTGTCCAGATGAGGGGTTTGAAGTCTTGCAAACACAAACCTACCCTCAAAGGGAATTTCTTTTGCTGATGCTTTGCAAGACAAAGAAACATTTCTGCCTGTGTTTTTGCAGATGGATCTGGCCTTTCTTTTTTTTTTTCTTTCTTTTTTTTTTCCCCCTTGCCTCTCTGGATATTTGCAGGGCTGCTGGCTTCTGCTTTCAATAAGGAAGGGATACGAGCAGGGGTCAGGACGACCACCTCGGTGCGGGGCGGGAGGGCAGACCCCGCTGCCAGCAGAGCTGGAGCCCGTTTTACCAGGATGCTGAGCTTCGTTTCACTGGGACACTGGGCTGGACTCCATCCCACGGGTCTGGGACTGCAAGTCTTGCTGCCGCGAGGAGGGCATGATGCCACAGTGGGGGCCACAGGCTCGTTGGTGTGGCAAACCCAGGATGGGGTGGGCTGGCGGCAGGCAGCAGCCGGGCAGGGTGGCAGGGAGCTGCCTCAGGCTGCCCCTTGCAGGGCATGGAGCTGGAAGTCCCGACACCGTTCACATGGACCCAAGCTGGATGTGGCCCCAGGCAGCTGCTCATCAGACCCTCTCCCAAAATTTCACTTTATAACCGCGAAATGGCCGGCTCATTTCTTTGTGCAAGTCACTCACCTCCAGTGGGACGTGGGGCTGCTCGCACCAGTCGGGGTTGGCCAAGCAAAGCAGCAAAGGGAAATCCCGTGGCCTTTCTGCAATGTGGGTTAATCGAATTGTGCCTCGTTAGCGGTGCACAAGGCAAGAGCCTGGCTCTGGCTGAGCCCAGAGCAAAGCTTCTACTGCCTGCGCTTGGATAAGGGCAGGCTCTCGTATGCCAGCGGAATCAGCCATTTGAAGGAGTAATCTGATCAGATGTAGCTAGTTATTATAACGGACTTGGCAACTTTAACGAGCTCCTGCACAGACTGGATTACCACGGTCACTCATCCATAGTTCATTAGAGCTTCAGAAAGGGGATCCACGAGAAGCCATGAAATATGACCTCCTAATCTCACCTAAGTGGGAGAAGCCCAGCTATAAAGAAAATACCTTTTAAAAATACCCACAAAGTGAATAAATCTCCCTTGTGCTAAAAGGCAATGAAAGCGAGAGGTGGGGATCTGCTCACGGGATGAGTTTTCTGTGCCCACACTTGAAGAAATTTCACACGAGGGAGGCGTGCTTGAGTGGAGAAACAGAGTTCCTTCTGGTTTTCATCTATCAAAAATATCTTTCTAATGGTTTTCTTGGGGTTCCTGGGGAAAATACATAAATAATGGTTGGACAGAGGAATGAGACAGGCAGACCTGCTGTCCCCATGGGCAGCAGAAGTTAGGGACCCCGGAGAAGGAAGGTCTGCCCATCCTGGAGGGATGCCCATGTTCTGTTGTCCTTCTCAGTCCTGAATTCCCTCACCCAATCCGGGGCTGGAAAAGTCATTTATGGCAAATGAATGGCAGCCAGCTGGCATCCACATCCCTGAGGCTGTCCCCAGCTGATCCTTTCCTCAGGAAGGGCAGGTTGGGCATCACCCTGGTGGGTATCTGCTCACCAGAACAGCTTGCCACAGCAAGGATGTGTCTGTGAGTGTGGCGTGTCACCTGGTGCCATTGGGTCATGTGTGCACTTCCCGAGGCTGAGAGCATCACTAAACCGAGCCAGCAGGGCTGGATCATCTTTGGTGAGGTTGGGTGGTGGCCCAGGGCCAGCTTGGGGCCAGATGGACAAGTTGTCCCCCTGGGACCTGGAGAAAGTGGGATGGGGCAGCTAGGGCAGAGTTGTCCCAACAGCTGGCAGTGATTTCATCAGCTGGTTCTGCTGAGATGAGCCATGTTCAGCCTCACCCCATGGGTGATGCAAAGCCATAGCATCCCTATGAAGAGGAAACAGGACAAAGCAGGTGTGGGGCCAGATCCACAATCCCAGCATGATGGGTGAGGTCTCCTAACCAGAAACCCCACGTCCTGCCACGGGCGAAGGAGATGGCATGGCAACAGTGATGCTGGTACAGATGGATGCCCATGCAGGACTCACCAAGGAGGACACGCAAATAGAAATCCCAAGAAGCTTCCCTGTCCCTCATAAGCCACCCCGGCCCTTATCAGGGAGAGCATTCAGCAAGCAATTAACTGAAGACTTCATTAATACTGCTGCAGCTGGGACTGCTCAGGGGCTTAACCTGAAGCATGTGCTCCTCTGGCTGAGGGTCTTAATGCACTTAGTGAACATCTGGATACGGCCCGCCCCTTCCAGACCTTTCTTCTCTCCACGGGCAATCAGGTTATCTGGAGGGGAAGGAAGCCCGAAAGCTGACTCTGTCCTCCAGGGCCACTTTCATTCCTCTGCAGCCCCGGGAGATGATTTGGCAGTAAGGAGCGTCGCACAAAGGAATGTCCCGTGATGGATGGCACTTTATGGGACACCTCTGCACGCACCCCTCGGCAGAGGGGCTGGGGGTGCAAACCTCAAACTGTCCCCAGCAGCCTCTTGGTGTGGAGAGGTGATGCCGAGGTTGAAGGATGCTGGCGCTCCCCCTCAGCGGGGAGGACGTTTTTGCTCCAGACACCTCCGCGCAGGCACTGGTACCTCTGGACGCGCAGGCTCTGCAGACTCCAAACGCCAAGAAATGTTTGACAGAGCAGCGCACGTATTCCAAACATTGTTTGATTCATGTTTTAAAGTCTCACTTGCAAGCATACTTCCCCAGCTCAGACATCAATCACTGCAAATATGCTCTTATAAACAAAGCAATACAGACTGACTGTCTCTTCCACCCCTATCATACGCAGGTCACCCGGCAGCACCCTGAGGAGAGGCACTTCCCAGCGCATCTGAGCCCCCCTCAAAGGACACCAGCACAGGTAGCTGGGAAAAAGCAACTGGAAACTTATCAGTGGCAAAGCACCACCCAAGGTCATGTATCCCAAAGGAAGGCAGCTGAGTCCTTCATCGCTGTGCCGAGGATAACTTGCTCCTGCTGCACAGCCAGTGCAGAAGGGCATTTGTCCTCATGGTGACTGGTCTGTCCTCATCTCCATCACTCTGTCCCCCTCAGCATGCATCCCTGCCATTACAGGGATGAGCTCTTGCCAGGTGGGGAAGGTGGACAGAGTACTTCTCAGCATCCAGCAGCATGCAGCTGCACGCTTACATGCATAACTAGAGGAGGCACGTAATTCCATTTTATGTTTTAACCCTGAATGTCTGATTATCACATCTAATACCTACAAGGAAACTCTCTCCTCAGCATTAGGGACCTGCCGTGGGTGGGGACATCACAGCTGGCTGCTCCCCATCATCACTGCACTGTCACCACCAGCACTTCCCTGTCCACGCTGCCTGCATGAACATGGGGCCATGCTGGGACATGGTTGTACGTGCTTCCCCCCCGACCGTGGACGTCCCAGACCCTACAAGCCCCAGCCCTTGCCATCACACAGCAAGAACCCTAAAGCACACCCGGCCATGGGGCCACCCCTGCCACCAGCCAGGCACCCCAAAAGTCCTTACAGAAACCGTGAGACAGGACAGGGAGAGTGGTAAGAAAAGTCTACTCCAGACTCACAGATTTTGGAGATGTTTTAAAGCAAACTTCCTTTCCTTAGCACGCTCCAGCAAAGTGCAGGATCCTGCTGGTAGGTGACTCTCGCACTCCTCAGCCCTCTGTTTAGGAAAAATAAATAGGAAAGAATCCAGCAGCGGCGCTTTCCTCCCGCCGTGTGAGATGGATCGGCGCTCACCACTGCAGGAAAACTGTCCCACCGTGATCTAACCCAGCACTTTGTCCTGAAATGCTCTGCTATGGCTAAATAAATGACTCCTCTGGAGCAGGGTGACACATTCCAGCCCCGGACAGTGACACTGACAGATGCAATCAGCTTGCAAGGTTTAATGGGAACATGGCACTGGCGGAGCCGGCAATGGGAAATTTATGAGGGATTTGGGAGAGGAAGGGGAAAACCAACCGCTTTTGCTGGTGCGGGAGGGAGGAAGGTCCAAGGGGGCAGCAGCCCAGCCATGGCACAGTGGTATTTACTGCGGGCAGGGGCCTGGTTGCGTGGGGAGGAGAGCAAGGTGGTGGGGCAAAAAAAGGGTCCTGGCTCTTTTTCACCCATAAGAGCAATTGGGAAGCAGCATTGTGGCCACCTGCTGCATGGGAAACGATGGGTCCTGCGGTCCCACCACGACTACCAAATCGAGAAAACCCCATCCTGTTGCCAAGCATGCACATAGATGCTTTTCCAGAGCAGCAACATGGCAGCCCTTCTGGATTTGAGGAGACTTAAGCTCTCCCAGGCCAGCGCTGTGCATCCAGCCATGAGCCACATCTTGGGTTCATACAGCCCAGGGCTGAGCGCCAGCCTGACAACGGGAGCCTGCTCACTGCCCAAGCTCCCCGTTTCAGCCAAAGTACTCAGGCAAGGCAAGCTTTGGACACTTATACTCCATGTTTTCCTCCCCTGCTCTTGCCCTGCTCTGCTGCAGGGTGAAGGGGCTGTATCAGCCTGCATCTTGCCCGAGTCCGCCCAGCGCCAGCTGCGATAGCCCGAGATACCAGCAAGTGGCTCTGCCACAGAGCTCTGGGGGGACAATCAGAGGGGACACAGCTCCTGCCTGCACCCAGCTGCCTTCCCACGCTTTAGGGCAGGGCTGGGGCCCTCTGGAGCCTGCTGGGCTGCACCCCTTTGGGGTATTTCCCCACAGAGGGGCAGAGGGCAGCCCTGCTCTGGCTCCCACCGCCAGTCCTGTCTGACCACGCACTGCTGTGAGGGCAGGAGAGTGGAAAAAAAAAAAAGTCTCACTGTTGTAGGGAGATTTAGTAGACTCCTTATCAGCACAGGAAGAGATGGAGCTTAGGGGCAAACGGGAGATGCTTTGCCTATTGCGGTATTTTTTCCTACCATGCTCTGTCCGGTGCAGGCAGGCAGCGCACTCAGCTCATCGCTCACTTGCCAGCAAGCTTCATGAGAGCCCCTTTGCCTCCGGCTCTCTTCTCACCAAGGCAGGGGCTTCTCAGAGCCCAGAGCAACTGTGTTTGTCAAAGAAAGTGTTTTGTGTTTATGTGCCGGTGTCCATAAGCCCAGCAGAGACAGTGGCGTGGCCGAATGCTGCAGCCCAGCTCACCCAGCTGAGGACTGCTCTCCACATCCAGATGCTTTTAACCAGGGATGGGGTTGGTAACTGCAGCCAGGACCAAGAGACCAGAGGTAACGGGGCTTTTGTGGGTCTTCCCAGCCCCACCGCCCACCTGCAGCTCGTACACACCTCACCACACTACCCCTGCGATGGATCCTGGGGCTTATTTCCACAAGAACTCAAGGCTGTGGCCGGTTCAGAAATGAGAGTTTTCCTCCTGCTGAGAAGGGCTTCTTCCCCAGGGTCATGCTTTGTGCTTATTTGAACTCCCAGCAAATACATGGGGGAGCACAGGTGTGCTGGGGAGCTGGTGTGCTACAGAGGGTACATTCAACCGCTAGGGACGTGTGTGAGAGAGGGGGAGAAATGAATTTCAGTGTCCTGTATACTACATAATAACAACCATGTGAAGCAAAACAAGGTCTGAGTGAGGGAAATGCACCCGCAAAGGCCTTTATCTGGCAGAATCAGAGAAAGATCAGCTGCAGCGGGGGAAGCAAGCACTGCACACAGGAGACCCAGCCCATCTAGGGTTTCGGCTCTGGTTAATGACACTGCAAATTAAGCCTGTCATCTTTAGACACGATGTTTCTTGCCGTTTTGGCACAAGAAAACAACCACACTCTAAAACTGTGGTTTCACATCAACATGGCCTCTTCTCCTCCGTCATGCCCTCCCGAGGAAAGAGGGGTGCAGCAACTCCTGGGGTGGTGAGGACGCGGCATCGGATGCTCACTGCCGGCTGGCTGCAGAGACCCTCCACCCGGCAATTTTGGCATCACGCAGAGCAGATCAGGCTGAGACAGCTTTCTCCTGGAGAGCCACAGCGAGGAGTGCCCGTCTAGAACGATCCCAGTTCCCCTCCTAAACTGGCAAGTTCATGCAAATCCATAAAGGATGATTTTTGCCTGATTGCACGGGTGTCGGGCTGAGCATCCCAGCAGGGTCCCACTGGGATGGGCTTTTGGCATAAGTGGGGCAGCTGCCTGTCAAAAATTCATTGCCAAAGACCCTGGAATAAAAATATCTGTGCCTAAATTGCAATCTGATGCCACTAGCAGAAAAAGTAACATCATATATATTATCTTCTCCTTCTCCTTCTCCTTCTTCTTCTCCTTCTCCTTCTCCTTCTCCTTCTCCTTCTCCTTCTCCTTCTCCTTCTCCTTCTCCTTCTCCTTCTCATTCTTATTCTTATTCTTATTTTATATATAATATATACACACATATATATATATTAAAATACCGTATCAGGATTCTTGATGTGTATACTGCTGGCTTAGGAATTACTGGGATTTTTTTTTTCTGTGCTTTAGCTGTAACATGGAGTGAGTGAAACAAAAGGACTTTATAAAGGACCACGATACCTAGTTTGGGAAGGGTTTTCCTTTATCCTGGGGTGAGTTTCCTTGCCTCCTTGCATGGGATGAGCCCTTAGGAAAGCCATGGGAGCACTGGAGCAAGCTCAGAACTGGGCTAAAACCTGGTCCAAAATCTCTCCCTACCAGAACAGCCCCTTGCAAGCCCTCATCCTGATGGAAAATACACTGTGCTGAAGTTGGAGATACTCCACCAGCCAGGACAACTGGCAGTGAAATGCCAGGGGTGGGAAACATCCCTGGAGCCGCTCCATCACCAGCACCGATGGATGGGTTTCACTGTGCTTCCCGGGGAGCTTTTGGATTTGCAGTGTAAAACAAATCTCTTTTGTTCAAAAGAGATGCTTCCTGCAGAAACAGCTATTTTGGGCAATGGTTTTTTTTTCACTTTACTAGCTTCTCAAAGGGCAGAACTGGTTCGCACGAAGCTGCTCCAAATGTTTCCAAGCAAAGTTTAAGAGAAAACTGGAGTTTCGCTTAAGCGTGTTTTAATAGGGAAGGCTTGTTTTTCCTTCATGTTCACTGCTCTTCTTGGGAAGCAAGGAGCCAAGAGCAGAAATGTCTTCAGCTCAAGGCAAACTATTTTGTTTCAGTTTTGAGAATTGGGGAGGGATTGGCATTTTTACGGGAGAAATAATTTTTCCCTTCCAATAAGCTCCATTTCAAACAGTTTTTTTCACCAGAGTATGTTAGGAGGAGTCGCATATTGACATGCAATAAATAAAGGCGTCATTCTCTGCAAGTCTGGATTCACTTTTCACAGCACATCCCTGTCCTGTGACTCCCTGACAGGAAGGCAGGGCTACGTCCACAGCAGCACCACAGACCACACCAACAATAAGACACCACCCCACCATCCCCTTACGCCCATGGGTGCCCTGGAGGCATCAGCAGAGCTAGTCCCAGCTTGTTGAGGGGGATACTGAGCCCCTGGGAGGCAAAGTGCCATCCAGAACCCAAAAAGCACAAGCTGCCTGGATGATGGGGAGTGAGATCAGGGCAGCTTTCATTAAAAAATAAATTAAAAAAAAAATAATCAAAAAGATATTTTCTCGCCCCAAACTAAGTGCACTCGGAGCACTTTGCTGCTGGATAACAGGACAGAGGGTAGCAGGTACCAGGAGGGTGTCCCCCACAGCAGTGAGGGGCTGGAGGTTCTGCAACGTGTTTGTGACTGGGCATTTCGGGAGCACATTCCAGAGCTGGCGGCCGGGCCGGGCCAGCGCTGAGACAACAGTGGCTCTGACAAAGGAGGAAAAGGGCTGGACGCAGCTCATGGCCAGCAATGACTTTGCGTGTGAAAATGTTTTTAACTAAAGAAACAGATCCATTGCGGATCTCCAGATTCGCCCTTCTTCTCTCCGTTTTTTGGGGAGGTGGGGGCTGTGAAGCAAAATCCAAGGAAATAGCACAAATAACTGACGCCCAGCTCCCCATCATCTCCTCCCTGCAACACTTGCATCCTAAAAAGGAAAATATTTGCAGCCCTCCTGCTTCTGCCACCTCCCATTTATAAAACAGGGGGGAAAAGGGTGGAGAAAAACTACTAAAGTTATTTAAAACCCCCAGCCCCCAAATAACTTTCTATTGCAAAAAAAACGGTATTAACAGAAGCTTGTTAATTTTTAAAACCATCTTGATCTGCAGAAAATGAGCCCAATCTTGAAAAAAACCACCATCTTGCAACTCTTTCAGTAATCTGATGGCCAGCCCAGTGGCTGCATGAACCTCTTGGGGTGTGGCGAGCTCAAACTGCGCCTCCTCCCGCTGATTCAAAGCAAGAGCCAACAGAGCAGAAGGTGTGAAGGCAACTCCCCGTGGTGGCACCACCGGGGTGAGATTGAGAGAAGCAGGATGGGGAGTCAGACACATCTCACGTCATGACCCACCTCCCTTTTCCTCACTGGCACATACGAGGTGACCTGAACCTGCCCCCAGATCCTGATGAGGGAAAGTTGGAAGCAACGAACCCGGCACTACCCCATCCGGATCCAGCCCATGCCCCAAACCAGATGCTTTAGACGAAGACGCCAGGAGCTGCCCTAATAAGCGCTTATGCAATCCTTCTCGTACGGAGGAAGTGTCTTTCCCAATCCCCAGCCATTAACAGTTGGCTGATGCCCTGGAGCAGGACATTTTAGAGCCCTTGTAAATTTGCTTCAGGAGTGGAAAGTGGACGGAGGAGGGGCAGGTGCTGGTTTTTGTCAAGGACCTGCATCAGTCGGGAGCTCTTCTCCACTTCTCACAAGTGGAGAGGTGCCACCACGGTTCAGCGCCTCCAAGCCAGGGGACTGGGTCCAGGAGGATGACGATGGCACCTCCTGCCCTGGGGTCAGCCCCAGGGCTTTGGGAAACAGCATTGTTCTCAGCAGGGAATTTGAGTGGGACAAGAAGAGGCTTTAGGGCAGAAGCATCACTCCTGTTCCAGTGCAAAAGTTTCTTCTGGAGGTCAACTGAGGAGCAAGCAGACGAGCTCTCCCTGTGCGTGGGTCACCTGGGCTGCCAGTTGGAGCTCACGGACTCGTTTTCTCCATCATCTCCAATTGCGTGTCCATGTAATATACACACAAAATCCCCTTATAGCAGGTAGACTCTCCTTCCACTGATTTCCGTGGCAGTCAGATTGGGAAACAGCACTGTTTCAAGTAAGACTTGGGGCACCCAGGCCAGCTTGAAGTAATGATTTTGGAGCTGGTTCCAGCGGTGAGCTGCGAGGCTGCCGTTACCTTCCCCGTTCCTATTGTTTGCATCCAACCTTAATTGCCAATTGACATGAGCCGTCTTTGGGGAGCGGCTGCTCCGCTCAGCTCCGTCAGCACAATGAGCCGTTGTTGATACGGCCGCAGCAATTTTCCAGGTTAATTTATGGCCGCCACACCCCATTAGCGGCAATAAATGTGGAGCCCGGTTTTGCCGAAATTGTGAGTTACGATTTTTCAAATAAATACATTTTCCTATAAACCCGCGCTCTGTTTAGTTTGAATGTTCCTCACAGACACATCCATCTACATAAAATACACAGGAGAGGAAGCTGAGCTGTGACTTCGCTCTGATGACATAAAAACTTTTGTAAACACAATGTCATTTACAGTACGAGCAAGGAGAGAGGACAAAAAATAAACAGCGAGTGCCTGGCGCATCCCTTCAGAAGCACATGGAAAATTTAATAATCTTTTTTCCATAAAGCTTTGTTTTCCTTTTGATTTATCCAGACAGGGCAGTGGCTGCTTGGCCATAAATAGATTGTATTTCTTGAGAGGCAATGGTTGCAATCATCCTTTATGTCGCCGGAGGGGCGGCGCGGGAGGTGTGTGTACAGAGAAGATGCCGCGGATTGCTGCCGAGAACATGAGCATCCGGGCTCAGCACAGCATAGCCACCGCGGGTACCCAGCCCACCCCAACTCCTGCTCTATCAGCAGAGCTTTGGCAATCTGAACTCCACCTGGGGCTGCTTGTGTGATGCTGAAAGATCAAGCAGGCCAGTGATGTAGTCTGGGGGGCTCAGGCAGTGTGTGGGCCCCCCTGCATCCCAGTGCTCCCCCCTTCACTACAAGACTCGTGCTGGCGCAGTGAACATGTGGCAAACCCCTCCTGGGGAGGAGGGATGCTCTGAGTGGGCTTTGTAGCCCAGCCTTGGCCATGGCCCCTGGGCTGTGTCCATTGCCAATCAAACTGACTTGATTTTGTTCACTTCTGCAGGTTCTCTTCCTTCTCACATCAGCGGGAGGAAAGTAACAACACGGATGCGACCAGTCCCACTCACCTCTCCTTGAAGGAAACTGCTCGTGCCTCAGTTTCCCAAAGGCTTTTCGCAACCGTTCCCCCACCCCAGGCCTCCAGGAGCAGAACTGTTAGGAAGGTGCTGAGTGATTATTATCGCATTATTTTGGGCGAGTGCTATAAATACCCAGGGGCACCTTTAGACACAACCCAGCTGCCCAGGGGAGCTGGCT
>NW_009733858.1:36292-39028 GCF_000703405.1 Apaloderma vittatum
GGTGTCAGGGCTGGGACTTTCCTAGTTGCACCCTGGGGCTGCAGAGGAGCCTGGGGTGGGGTGGGGGATGCAGGAGCAGGAGGGTGCTGGGATCCTGCAGGGAGACACTAGCAGGGAAGACAAGGGGAATATTTTACGGGGCTGCAATGTAAACAGAGCTGGAGCAGAGCCCCTTTTTATGGAGTCCCTGTCCTGCCAGGGCATCTGCCAAGGCCTTGATTTACGCTCCTATTTAGATAAGGGAGCCGGAGGGGGGGAGCAGAGCTGGCGTCAAAGTCACAGGACACCCCGGGCTGCCGCTTGCTGGGCACTGATAAGGAGGTGGCCGAGGGGATGGGGCCAAAACTGTGGCCCCGGTCCCGGGGCATGGGATGGGTGCGGAGCTCGGACGCTCATGGGGTGCGGGGGGCGGCAGAAACTCCAGATAACCTCCCCCCTCGACACACGGCTCCAGCCTCCCCTCGCCATCACCGGGCCATGAGGGCAGGAAATCTTTCTCGGAGAAGGATTTGAAGGAAAACAGGTGGAGAGAAACGTGGTTCCTCCCGCCATGCCAGCCATAAATCGCCTAATCCGAACCGCTCGGCGTTTCCCCCTGCTATGCGAGCGGAGAGACGTGGAATTAAAGAAATTCACCAAAAGTTTGAGAAGTGCTAAATTTGGACGCCATGACAAAGGCAGTCTGGTTTGATTTAGAAGGTGTCGGCGTGAAAAGGGCTCCAGTTTTATTATTTTATTAAAACACGAAAGATTAGAACGATTTTCCAAAGGAAAATCAGCCCTCCAGTACCACTATTTGCTCAGCTGAGTATTTCCAAACTGCACAGGGTCCAGGGACCTCCAGTGTGGGACACAGTGGGGACAAAGCAAGATAATGCCCAGGGTTAAGCTAGGCTTACCTGATTCAGTGCTCGGAGGCAGGAGGTGGCTCTGGTGCGTGGCTGAAAGCAACGGCTCCAAGCTGGATGTGGCTGTGAATGGCCTGTGCAACACCAGTTATGGGGATGGATGGATTGGTTGGGGTTTTTTTTGGGGGGAGGGATTGTTTTCCAGGCAAGGGGTTGTGTGACACAGACCCCAGGCCGAGGGTTTGCTGGATCAGGGCTTCTATAGGGTTGGGAAGAGGCTCAGTGAGGAGCCTGTGTGGCTCCTGGGAGCAGGGCACTGCAGGTGATGCTGTGCCAGCATGGGGGGGACAAGGCATAAAGCAGGACCCCTGAACCTCTCCCAGGCAGGCACTGGCCCCCGCTCCAAGACAGGCTCAGGGATCCCACCCAGCCTCGGGTGTTTTGGAGGAAATCGGGGACATGACGCCCTACCCTAGGCCTGACTCTAATGGGAGAGTAATCACTAGCAAATGTTTGCAGGGTGCTTGTTTAAAGGGCATGGGGAAGGGGGGGCTTTGCAGCAGCTAAGAACAAAGCAGGGGGGAGTCAAGTTGGGCAGATCCGGTAGAGCTGCCCCCCCCCCCTCCCCCAAAAAAAAGAACCAGAGACCCGCTTGCACCCTGCGCCGGCCCCCCCCGCCTCCTGCCTTTGCAACTTGCCTTGTAACAACTAACGATGGAAAATCCGAGGCATTTAAGTGGCTCCCGAATCCGCCCGGGAACCGTGATTGAGAGAAGTCAAATAAAATTTGTCATCTTTAAAATGCAGGAGGACGTTAATGGTGTGTTAGCCTGGATGATTAATACAAGCGCCTGCAAACAACCCTCCAACGTTTCCACCCTCCGCTGCAAGATGAATCGCTGGAAAGCGCCGTTAATCGCTAACATACCTTGGGCCCAAAGCCCCTTCCTGCCCTGCCGCGCCATCGCCGTGCCCAGTCTGTCCTCACTGGGAGGAACTGGAGCAAGAGCAGGGGTCGGCCCCAACCATCACCCAGGTGGGCTGGGGGCTAGGCACGGGGTCTGGGAGCCGTCACCCCAAGAATCTGTCTCCTGTGGGTGCAGAGGCAAGCAGAACACACTGTCCACTGCAGGGCTCGAGTTTGGGGGCTGTAGTGAAGTGCAAGATCCCAGCCCCAACGGGTCCCCCATCAGCCCTTTAATGGCCAGGCTGGGACAAGGAAACACAGAGCCGCTCCCCATTGCCCTATTGAAAATATGTTTGTGTGTGTGGATAGTGTAATTTTTACATGTTTGTGTGCAGATGTGCAGTGTCTGTGCAATGATGTGCAACATGCGTTGAGTGTGTGTATACGCAACGCGTGTATGTATGTGTAGTATGTGTGTGCAGCACGTGTATGCAATATATACACGGTGGTGCTGCGCGTGTAGCGCATGTGTGCTGCTAGGATGTGTATGTAACATATATGGGTGCAGTTAAGCACGTGCGTGTGACACATCTGCGGTGTGTATATCTGTAGAGCACAGACACGTGCAGTGCAGGCAGCAGCTCCGTGGGCATGTTTGTGCTATCTCATGTTTGTGCTGCGTGTAGGCAACGTGTCTGGTGTATGTGTGAGAGCACATACGGGTGGTGCAACTGCACCCGTGGGCAGCCCGTGTGCACGCGTGCAGCGTGTGTTCGCACAATGGGGGCTGCTGTAAACGCAGCGTGCCTGAAGGCGAGCAGCCCATGCTTGCGTGCAGCGTTCACTCGTGCAACACACGGGTGTGCGCAGAGCACGCATGGACGTGCCCCATGCGTGGGGGGCTCATCCCACCACCCCCACAGCCTCGAGCATGCCCAGCTCAGCCTTCTTGCAGCACCTTCGCCTCCTCCTCTCCCTCAT
>NW_009733859.1:0-1906 GCF_000703405.1 Apaloderma vittatum
TTATTTTTTCCATCGAGAAAACTATAACTTTACTAAATTTTATTTCTTTATTCGCAAACAAATCTTTGTTTTAAAAATAATAATAATAATAAAAAAAAAAGCAACAACAACAAAAAGACATCACTTAACTATGCACATGTGACCAGATCATGCAGAAAGCATTCCTCTTAGCAGGAACTCCTTGTTTTTAACACTTAGTATGGTCAGGATTTAATATTTCTGCAACTACTTAAAGGATCCTTAGAGCTCTTACGGCTTTTTTTTTTTTTTTCCTGACGTGTCATTTCTTACCGTCCTGCTTTTCGAAAGACGCTTCTGCAGCAGGATCAGCGACTCTTTTTAGCTTCTGGGTAGGGGCAAACCTGGTTTGTGCCGAGACGCAGATGGGGACGGAGCTTCCCTCCCGCGGGGTTTAAGCGTAAAACCGGCGTCGCGGAGGGGGACGAGATGAAACGCCGAACTCCAGCCGGGCCCTTGCTCCCCGCGGAGATTTCCCGGACGGTTT
Organism: Apaloderma vittatum; assembly: GCF_000703405.1. Taxonomy (NCBI): domain Eukaryota; kingdom Metazoa; phylum Chordata; class Aves; order Trogoniformes; family Trogonidae; genus Apaloderma; species Apaloderma vittatum. The sequence goes on from NW_009733859.1 coordinate 506, forward strand.
TACACAGGGTGCTGTGCCTCCTTCTGCCTTGGCCACGGTCTTTTTTTATTTTTTTCCTTGTTTTTCTTTTTTTTCCTTAAACTGTATCGACGAGCATGCCTTTACTTTGTATATGTGGTGCCAAATTCCTGTTTGCCATCGTTTTGCCCGTAGCACTGTTCAGGACCAGTCAGTACATTCCTTCACCGAACCGTCGCATCGAGACTCTTTGTTTTTTTTTTTTAAATCCCCTCCCCTCCTTCCCACCCCTCGGTTTGTCACGTGTACAGTTCCGATCTGTTAGAGTTGTTGGCAGTATTAAAATGGTGAGTAAAAACAGTTTAGCCTTTTCTCTAGTTCATTCTTAATTTTTCCTCTCCAGGAGCTTTTTTTTCACCCCCTCCCCTCCCTGTTTTGGGCTTTCCTGGAGAAGAAGGGAAAGTGTTTTGTTGGAGAGTGGGTGTAAAATAGAATCATAGAACGGTTGAGGTTGGAAAGGACCTTGAAGATCATCTCGTTCCAACCCCGGCTGTGAGCAGGGACCCCTCTCCCCCACCAGCCCAAGTTGCTCCAAGCCCCGTCCAACCTCGCCTTGAACAAATCCAGGGATGGGGCATCCTTTGGGCAAACCTATTCCAGTGCTTCACCACTCTTGGTGGTGAAGGATTTCTTCCTTTACAGATAGGAGTAACGGTGGAGGAACGTTCCTCGTGCTCCCTGTGTTGATTGTGCCTCTCCCAAAGGCAAGAAGCGGCGGGATTATTGACAGAAGGTTGGTTTACACGCTTATTTATAGCGCCGGGCTCGCTCTGCCCCTTGTGAACCCCGACTGCTCGGATCTGCTGGAAGCTGGTGTCGGCGTCGCCCATTTCGAAGCTGGAGCGAAACGCTTCAGGGATGCTCGTGGGTGCTGCCGTGGGGTGTGTGTGCCGGGTGTCGGACACACAGAGGGGTTTTCTGTCCTGCCATGAGCTCTGCCTGCCTGGTGATTCCCTTCCAGCCAACCTTCAGGCTTTGCTCCGCCTTGGCATAACTCGCCGTTTAGCCGAATTGATGGAAAACTCCCCTGGGAATCGGATTGTGACAGCACGGTGCTCCCCAGCTGGTGCTGGAGACGGGGTCCATGTTCCACCCCTGAGCTTGTCCCAAGTGGCCGGGAAGGTTTTGGTGACCTGATGGCACCTGACACCGATGCCTCTGTCCTCAGCGGTGCCCGGGGGGAACAGTGGTGGCAGATCATAGAATCCTGGAATGTCTGAGGTTGGGAGGGACCTTGGAGCTGATCTCCAGGGGCAGGGACACCCTTAACCAGCCCAGGTTGCTCCAGGTTCATCCAACCCGACCTTGAACATCTCCAGGGAGGGGGCAGCCACAGCCTCTCTGGGCAATCTGTTCCAGAGTCTTTACACCCTCATACTGAAC
>NW_009733859.1:2139-3210 GCF_000703405.1 Apaloderma vittatum
TCATTCCAACAGCCCCACGTCCCTCTTACGGTGGGGACACCGGAGCTGGATGCACCATTCGAGGTGGGGTCTCACCAGAGCAGAGCAAAGATGAACGCGAAGAACGTGGAACATTCCTCGCTTGGGGAGAAGGGAAACGGGGCTTGGGACGAGGCGAGAGGGAAGCGGGAGAAATGACAGGCACCCACGTCATGCGCATTTCTTTATTTTCGTTTTTTTCCTACAGTTAAACGCAGCTGTAGCCGTGCTGGCCGCACTAAACAGGGGGGCAGGACTAAAGAGGGGACAGGGCTCATCTACAGGTTTATTTACAAACAGTTAAAGAGCAAATACAGCTCTAAATAGCAGAACGAGGAGCTTTCGAGTAACCATTTCCTCTTTATCCAGCCCAGGCGCGCTCCTGCCGTCCGTCGTTCGCCCGCCCTCGGCCCCGAGCCGAGCTCTGGAGAGAAGCTCTCAAGGGGGGGGACACGAAAAAAAAAGAAAAAAAAAAACCCAAACAAGAACACCCAACCCTGATTTCCCCTGCCTGAGGTTGGTTCCCAAGGGGGACTCGTGGCTTCAAAAAAAACTCCTGGCTTGATGAATTCGAGAAGGATGGACCCCAAGGGGCTTCATGTTAATTTTGGGGGCCGAAGGGCGTGCTCTTTGGTGTCAAACCGCTCCTGACCTCGTTCGTTAGACGCTGCTTTTCACACAAGAGAGCAGGGTTTTCTTTCTTTTTTTCTTAAAAAAAAAAAAAAAAGAGGAAATGGCCCCGAAAGGGAGCAGGAAGTTCAGCATCAGCCCCTTCCTAGTTTGGGCTTGAAAATAGAAAAAAAAAAAAAAAAAAGGAAAAAAAAAAGTGGGGTCCGGGTAAGTTTTCTTTGTTTTGGTTTGTTGGTTTTGGTTATTATTTTTATTTTGGTTAATCCTTTTGGCTCTGCTCAGCAGAACGGCGATGTGAAAGTGAAGTCCTTTCCTCTTCTAGCGGGGAGGAAGAAAGGAGAGGGGGGTTAAGGCCGTGCTGGGGAGACGCGGGGGGCGCTACCGACGCAACTTTGCATCCCAACGGGAAAATAATCATCGACT
>NW_009733859.1:3474-5149 GCF_000703405.1 Apaloderma vittatum
TCTAATCGGGACAGGGGAAAAGCTGGAGAAACAAAGAGGTGGTGCCGCTGGCCAGGAGGGGCGAGCGGGCAAATATAAGTGGAAGAATTAAGGTCGGAAACCCTGATGAAACCTCGATGGTGACGAGTTAAAAGCGTTCCCACACTTGGAGGGGGGTGTCGCTGGGGTTAACAGCCTCCCCCCCCACCCCAGCTCGTGAGAAACTGGTTTGGTCTCATCAGGTGCAAGATTTTGGGGCTAAAAATCTGGTTTTGGAGTTAACACCAACCGAGCTGAGTCCGGGGAACCCTCCCATTGGGGATTTCCAGCCCGCTTCGACGCCAAAACCTGGTGGGACCCACATCCCGTCGCCCCGCAGATGGGACAACCCCACCCTCCCCTTCCTCACCCCTTTTTTTTTTGCTCTTAAACGCCCGTTTTTCGGGTACCTGTGGTGCCGGGGCTCAGAAGAGCCCGCAGTCCTTGAGGTTCTCTTTGATGATGACATCCGTGACGGCGTCGAAGACGAATTTGACGTTCTGCGTGTCTGTGGCACAGGTCATGTGGCTGTAGATCTCCTTGACGTCCTTTCGCATGTTGAGATCCAGGAACTGGGTCTTGATGTAATTCCCGGCGTCTTCGAACGTGTTGGGGCCTGCGGAGGGAGCGAACGCGGGTGTCGGAGCCGGGCCAGGACCAGGGGTAGCTTAAGGCTGGTTTTTAAGAACTTAAGGCTGGTTTTTAAGAACTTAAGGCTGGTTTTTAAGATCTGTTGAGGTCCCTTCCAAGCCCGAATATTCTGTGATTCTAATTGCTGGAAGTTGCTGGGTTTGCACTTGGCAAAGCAATTTTTTTTTTAAAAAAAAAAGCCGTTTTGAGGCTGTTTTAGTCTTTCCAGCACTTTGCCGAGGCCACCTCTGTCCTCTGCGACTCGAGGGGCTGGAGCGAGTGTGGAGGAGGAAAGATCTGGAGAATAAATCTTAACGATGGAAGGAGCTGGGGCCGTTGAGTTTGAAGAAGAGGCTGAGGAGAGACCTCATCACTCCCTGCAACGACCTGAAAGGACGTTGTGGAGAGGTTGGGGCTGATCTCTTACGGGGAATTAGTGATAGAACAAGAGGGAATGGATTCAAACTGCAACAGGGGAGGGTTAGACGGGGCATTAGGAGCAATTTTGTCACTAAAAAGTAGTGAGACACTGGCACAGGCTGCCCAGGGGTGAGTCCCCCTCCCTGGGGGTGGTTAAAGGGCTGGTTTGGGGTGAGCTCTGTAGAGCAGGTTCACGGTTGGACTCGATGATCCCAAAGGGATTTTCCAACCTGAACAATTCGACGATCCCAGCATAACCCCGAGCCGAGGTGCTGGAGGCTGGACTGGGGGATGTTTCTCGAGGAACGGTCGGACTCACCGTCGTACTCTGGGAAGCAAATGCTGAGGTGGACTTTCTTGATCTTCTCCTCGAAAAGGTCCTTCTTGTTGAGGAAGAGGATGATGGACGTGGCGGCGAAGAACTTGTGGTTGCATATACTGTTGAAGAGGTGCAGGGATTCGTGCATGCGGTTCTGCAGGCAAAGAGATGCGTTGGCGCCGAGCGCCGGGTTGCTAAATAACCTACAAACCCCTCTTTTTGGCTATTGCAGCTCCCTCCGAGCCCCTTCCCCAGTCTGAGATGAGAGATTTTTATTTTTTTTTCCTT
>NW_009733859.1:5162-5839 GCF_000703405.1 Apaloderma vittatum
TTTCCCTCCCCGGGTTCATTCCAGCAAATGCCCTGGTGTGAGCGACCCGGCTAAATCCTCGGGCTGAGGAGGGCGGTTAAGCAGATCGACGCGCCGATCCTTCCCGGCGGCCTCTGGGATGTTGGGAAATTGAGGTTTTAGGGGAGGAAAACACCACAGGGGAAGCCGGCAGCCCCTTGGTGAAGGCGTCGAGGTGGCGTCTCCATCATCCAGGCTGTGCCCGGAGGTGCTCTGGCCGTTCAAAAAGGAGCAGGGAAGAGGAAAAGCTCCGGTTTTGAGTTTCCTTGGGAGGACGAGGCTCCGTCCAGCTGGTGCTGAGCCCGCCCGGGGGCTTTTGCTGAAGGACGGTGGATCTCCTCCCCCTTTGTACTACCACAGAGAGGCGACGGGGATGGTTTTGCCTCGTCCAGCTTCTCAGTGCAGCGGCTTTTCCGTATGGTTTCGGCGCACAGCGCACCTGCAGGGCCAGCTTTGGCCAAATCCTGCCCCGTCACGCACGGAGGGGAGTGTTCCAGCCTCCTCCGAGGGCTTTGACCGACACACGCTGCTGCTTCGGGGCTGAGGAAGGTGCTGGGTTGCTCCTGCCTGGCCTTGGCCAGCCCTGGGCATGCGGGACCCCGACCTTGACCCAGCTTGAACCCCAGAGCACCAGGGAGGGTCGGCGGGACCGGAGATAC
>NW_009733859.1:6543-6878 GCF_000703405.1 Apaloderma vittatum
GCACCCTCGGCAGTGAGCGACCACCCGCAGTCCAGGCGGGGTTGGGGGATCCCCAGAGCAGCCCCAAATCGTTGGGGCTTGGAGAAGGGGAGGAAGATCGTGATGGGGGGGTCACCAACCCACCTGAAATTCAGGTCTTTGACGGAGAACTTGGTCTCGATGATGCCCGTGGTCTTCACTCGGGATCGCAGCACGTCCTGCTCGTTGGGGAGGTAACCGGGGGCCGTGATCCTGTCCAGCTGGTTCAGGTAACTGGGAGGAGGGGACGACAGGAGGGGATGTGACCCACTGCTGAGGGGCTGCCCCATGTCCCACCCCCCTACCGGTGGCTTTTG
>NW_009733860.1:0-246 GCF_000703405.1 Apaloderma vittatum
AATCCAGGGCCGCAGAACAACGCGTGCACTCTCCGGAGTAATCCCGGGAAATCCTGCGTCTCGGTGTGGATTAAAAACCTCTCGCGCAAGTCAGAACAAAGTCATCGGGGGAGCCCTGGGCGACACGGGCAGTTACACAGGGGCGTGCTACCGACAAACCGCACGTACAACGTCCCCTCTCCAGCATGGAAAAGCACCGGTGGAGAGGTCCAGGATGGGGACAAGCCTTCCCACCCGGGGTACGTG
>NW_009733860.1:296-2568 GCF_000703405.1 Apaloderma vittatum
CCAGTTACAGCTAATCCACTGGAACGGATGAAAAAGTAAAGACGGGCACTGCGCTCCCTGCCTGCACGGGACCCTTTCTGGAGGGGTCCGGTGGGGTGCAGGAAGCCCTTCAGTAGCTGCTGGGGGATCCTGCTCTTGTGCCAGCTGGGAAATGCCACCTCTAAGCTCCCCCAAATGCCACAGCTCAAGAAACCCAGCCTGGCCGGCTGCTCCAGGCAGGGATGGAGTGGGTAGAGCTTTTGCCTGCGCCTGGAGCTCATCCTCTCCCAAGAGTTTCCAGGAAGGTCTCTGGCAGAGGGGAAAGCTGAGGTGATCCCCAACGCGTCGTTTATCCCCGTTTCCTTGGCAGGACAGACAGACAGACGGGGACCCTGGCAGGCAAAAGGGTTTGTCCAACACAGGAGCCAAGGTGGGGAAGGGTTGAAAAAAAAGAGAAGGAAGTACAAATCTGCCACAGCCACAGAGATGAGCCTTTGATCTCCGTGTGCCTTAAGCCTCCCTGGTAACAGGGACAGCGGGAACTTTCCTCCCCTCCTCGGGCAGCCTGTCCATCCACCAGCATTTCTCGTGGTCAGGGCAGGGGCTCTGCTCCCCATTGCTGCTGTAGCACAGGCAGAAAATCATAAAAGGATGGCAGGGTTCCAGCTGGCCCCCTCCCTCCCCTGTTCCTACACAGCCCACTCAAGCTTAATTTTTTTTTTTTTTAACAGAATCCCCCATTTGGGCCCTTTAAGCGAGCCAGGGGAAGAAGTCAGCCCCCACACCCTGTGGCAGCTCCTCCCTGGGTCAGCTGGCACGAGGCATCGCCTGCCGCCCGGTTATCAGGGCCCTGCAGATTCTAAGCCCCACTCAGGGCTTCTTTTTGCAAAACCTTAATGGGATTTGAAGAAATGAAAGGCTTTGAATATCTGCAGGTACCGAGCCAGAGCGCGGCTCACCCTGGGTGGAAATGAAGGCGGGTGCGAGCGGAGGAGGCTCGTGCGGGGGCACGCGGGTGTGCGGTCCGCAGCCAAGGGTTTCGGGAAAGGTCACATCTTCCAGATGGCAAAATCCGAGAGGGTCTTTGTTGGGAGGGAGGAGCTGCGAAATGCAGGCAGAACCATGCCGGGAAGCAGAGCCTTCCTCTCCTCCTCCTCCTCCTCCTCCTTGCTGTGTTCCCTGACAAAACAGTTCCGTGCCCCGCTGGGTTCTGGGTGCGTGTCCTTGCAGTCCCACGCCGGTTTGTTTTGGGGCTCCAGGAGCCAGCATGGGGACAAAGGAGTTTGTAATTGTCCCTTTGCAGCTGCATCGCTCTCACGCAGGGAGAGGTGAGTGTTTTACAGACAGGAGAAGGAATCGCTGGCACGGGCTGATGGCTGCTGTAACCCAGCCGAGCCCTCCCTGTCCCCAGTAGCACCATGGGGTGAGCTGGAACCACGCAGCAGCAGCCTTGTCCCAGTGCTGGGGGCTCTGTGGGGCTCAGGGCTCCCCACAGTGAGGGTCCCTCAATTGTTTGCCAGCTCAGAGAGGCCACTGCTGGCTGTTTGTGCCCAAAGTGGAGATGTGCGGAGGTGCCGAGCCTGCCCAGGCTGCTCCATCCCTCCAGGCAGTCCCTTCTCTTCCTTGCTGGACCCCGCTGGACACTGCACCCCAAATCCCCGCATCCCGCTGCTCTCTCTGCTGCAGCCATGAGCACCGGCTGTGGGTCACGCTCTGTCCAGGAGACCCATTTCAGCTGCAGAGGAGCCGTGGCAGTAGGAAGCAAAGGTCTGATGATGTCTGTGGGTGCCCAGGAGCTAAATTCACCCTCACCAGGGGCAGATGCTCTCCACAGGCTCCTCAGAGATGGGCCAGCCCTCGGGGAAGGATGGGGAGGACAGCAGCTGGAGGGGACAGGGCTGTGGGGTGGTGGGCAAGGGCAGAGGGCTGGGCACGGGGTAGGGGTGGGCTCATGCCATCCAGCTAATTGTCCTCCCGGACGGGTCGGATCTTCATCTCGGTGAACTTGAGGGAGTACTGCCAGCCGGTCCAGGAGGACCACTCGATGCCGTCAGCGTAGGAGCTGTGGTGGCCTTTGAGGTACTGCCCGTTGAGGTTGGAGGTGTGGCAGTTGCGGTACCACCAGGCGCCGTGGTAGAAAGCCGCGCAGTTGTTCTCCGAGTGGTCGTTGTCCAGGTCCTTGGTGGTGAACTTCATTCCATTGTGCTTCAGGAAGGAGTCACCTGCCCCAAAGGAAAGGAGTCATGATGGGTCTTTCCTGCTCTTCACCCTGCCCCTGAGCTGTCCCCCCCTC
>NW_009733861.1:0-2063 GCF_000703405.1 Apaloderma vittatum
CAGGATCTTCACTGTGGGCTTGCTGGGGAGGGATCCTGGCTAAGCTGTGAGGATGAGGATGGGCTCGGCTCCAGGTGGGGTTTTGGGCTGCGGTGGGATTTTGGTAGCAATACCAATACTCGCATCCCTCGGCAGCCAAAGCACCTCATTTCTCCCGCCTGGGCGACGTGGAGGTCAACGCGGGGCAGAATGCCACCTTCCAGTGCGTGGCTGCCGGCAAGGCAGCCGAGGCCGAGCGGTTCCTCATGCAGGTGAGCAGCATCTCCACTGTCAATGCTCTTCTGTGCCTCCCCTTGTGGAGAAAACCCTGCTGGGCAGAGGGGGGAGAAGGGCACCCCCCCATCCTTTTAAGCAGCCGTCCTCTGGGGCTGCGTTCGGTGGCTCTGGATGTCACGCCGTGCCTCCTGGTGACGCCTTGTCTCTTCCCCGCGGAGCAGAGGCAGAGCGGCGAGGTGGTTCCCGCCGCCTCCGTGAAGCACATCAGCCACCGGCGCTTCCTGGCTACCTTCCAGCTGGACGAGGTGTCCAAGGAGGAGCAGGACTTTTACCGCTGCGTCACCCAGTCCAGCCGCGGCGGCTCGGGCGTCTCCAACTTCGCCGAGCTCATCGTGAAAGGTGGGTGACTTTGCTGTTGCCCGCTGGGTTTTCTGGGTCACAGGTGGGATATTTCTGCTCTGCTATTGGAAGAGGAAGGTGGGATACTCGGGGCGGTGGAATCGCGGTTTCTTGCCAATGAGTTGCTACGCACGGATGGTTCAGCATAAAACCAGGAAACCACCTTTCCCAGTGGCCTTAGATCATTTATTTTTGATTGCAGTAGGTGGAAGTTAATTAATTATGGGGAAACTGTGCAGCACCACACTGGGCAGTGTATCTTATAACGATAATTAAGGTTTGATCAGATGAAACCCTATTGTAGCCATTAAAGCCTTACTAATAATGATGAAGGGCATGTGCACGGGCTGGAATTTAAAGACTGGATGGGGGCCTCCCATACCTCCTCCTGTCCTCTGGGTGGGAGATCTGAGTTTGTCTCCTGCCCTGCGGCGTTTGTTTGGGAAGAGACTGTCTCAGCTAGTAAAAAACAAAATGAAATTGTGGTACCTGTGGTTGTGCCGGGGTTGGCCGGGCTCCAGGGCTAGGGATGCTGTGGAGCTGCTTCTGGAGGACCATGCTCCACCAGCCCTTCCTCCGCTCTCTTCCAGAGCCCCCCACACCCATCGCCCCCCCCCAGCTGCTCCGGGCTGGCTCCACCTACCTCATCATCCAGCTCAACACCAACTCCATCATCGGCGACGGTCCCATCGTGCGCAAGGAGATCGAGTACCGCATGACCTCGGGGCCCTGGTCAGAGGTCCACGCCGTCAACATGCAGACCTACAAGCTCTGGCACTTGGATCCCGACACGGAGTACGAGATCAGCGTCCTGCTCACCCGGCCCGGCGAGGGGGGCACCGGCAAACCGGGACCGCCCCTCATCAGCCGCACCAAGTGCGCAGGTGGGTCTTGTGCTGCGTCCCAAGTGGCTTTGGGTAAGGTCCCTGGGTTGCCCTAGGTCCCTGGGTTGCCCTAGGCTTGGGCAAGGTGCCTGGCTGCCCTAAGGTGGCCTTGGGTAAGGTCCCTGGGTCGCCCTAGGCTTGGGCAAGGTGCCTGGCTGCCCTAAGGTGGCCTTGGGTAAGGTCCCTGCATGGACCTGGGCTTGGGCTGGGAGTGTGGCTGGTGCTGGGTGGGTGCTCAGGGTGTTTGCTGCTGTGGTCTAGGAGCTTGAGGCATCGCTCCTCTGGCTGGATCCACTTTAATTGACTTTTTGGCAGCTCTACACGGCATCTCAGGAAGGATCACTGATGAAACCCATGTTGGGGTGGTGGCTGGAGGGTAGCAGGGTGAGGCTGGGTCCTGAACCCGTGAATCAGCCTATGCAGAGGGGCTGAATATCTGTCCAGCTTGATGGACGATGAGGTTTGCTCATCCATCAGCAGCAGCCGGGCACAGCCTCGGTGCGGGAAAGCCACGGCACCGGGATACATGGAGTCAGCAACTGCCGTGTGGCTGGGTTCCATCCC
>NW_009733861.1:2076-6507 GCF_000703405.1 Apaloderma vittatum
ACTCCTCCTCCTCGGGGCCCAATCCAGCTCAGGGCACATCCCCAAATCTCAGCATCGCTGTCCCTGAGGATGAGCCCCAAGGTTCTTATCATGCTCCCTCCTTGGAGGGAGTGCCTGGTTTTGAGTGGTTGATGCCTCTAAAAATGTTTCTCCTAAAACTATGTTAATCCTCTGCCATGCCCAGGGTGGGCTGTTGGCTCTGGCTGGGGGAGGGTTCAGCTGCTCTCCCGCACACAGCAGTGACCTGGGGGTAATTCAGGGCAGCTGATCCCTGCCAGAGCCCCCCTGGGATGTCCACAAGGAAGGGGAGAAGCTGGGCTTTGGCTGCCAAAATGCAGAGAGGGTTATCCCAGTTGGGGCTGGGATTTGGGGGCTGGCAGTGGTGTTCAGGATGCTCTGTGGCAGCTGCCTTCCTGGTGCTGCGGTTTAACTGGTCACTGAGCAAAGTCGAAGGCAGCGACACGGCACAACGGAGACGTGGGATTCTCTGCAGGGCAGCAGCGTCCTGTGCTTGAGGCTGCTCCCAATTTTGGGGTCGGGATTGCTCTCTGTGCTCACCTGTCTTGTTCCTACCCTCTGAAAGGGCTTTTCTTGATAATACACATATACCCACGGGATGTTTTGCTTAATCTCTCGTCTCTCCCACTCTGCAGAGCCCATGCGGGCCCCCAAAGGCTTGGCTTTCTCCGAAATCCAGTCCAGGCAGCTGACGTTGCAGTGGGAGCCGCTGGGTTACAACCTGACCCGCTGTCACACCTACACCGTCTCGCTCTGCTACCGCTATTTCGTGGGCACCGGTCACAACCAAACCTTCCGGGAGTGCGTGAAGATGGAGCGGAACGCCAACCGCTACACCATCAAAAACCTGCTGCCCTACAAGAACATCCACGTCAAGCTCATCCTCTCCAACCCCGAGGGTCGCAAGGAAGGCAAGGAGGTCGTATTCCAGACAGATGAGGATGGTGAGTCTGCTCTGAAAGGGGCATCATCCCCAGGAATAGGATCCCATGGCTGGCTGAGCTGCATCAGGGCACAGTGCACATCCCTGGTTCACGGCCAGGGACATGATGGGGATAACCCCTGCAGCCCCAGGGTTGTGCCAGGGCAGGCGAGAAAGGGGCAGTGATGGTGGCTGGGGAAGGGAAATGCTGGGGGAGGCTTGAGGGGGCTGAGGGAACTGGGTGAGGACGTCCTCGTCCTCTGAGCAGACCTGTCAGCCAGTCCTGGCCTGATGGAGTGTGCGAGAGCTTGGCTGGTGCTCGGCTCAGCGGTCGTCCTCGCTCATCCCTTAGTGTGGAACCAAAGCCTAGCAGCACTAATAATAGCAATTAAACCAAGTAATGCTTTACACTTGGGTAGCATCTTTCATCTGCTCGGTCACTGATAAATTCAGCATTGCTGTATTTCTGGGAGAGCACCGTTAGCCAGAGCCTGGTGCAGCTTTGCTCCGCTTCCCCAATGCTCTTCACCAGTTCAGTTTGCTCTTGGGTGGGTTTCAGTTGTGCAAACGAGCTCTGTGGCTGAGTGCATGTTGATCAGGGCTTTCTGGCCCTGGTTATTTCCCAGCAGTGTTGCTCCTGAGCCAGCTGAACTGTTTCTTTTCTCCCTGTCCTGGCCATACCCTGAGGCTGGGTCCCCACCACCGGCACCCGAGCGGGGCTGGTGTCCTCGCTGTAGGCTCCAGCGTTGCTCCAGGACTCCTGGGTTTAGCATCTCTTGCTCCTGCCCAGCCCTTCCCTGAGGATATCGTGGAGCTGGGGCCACCAGAGAGGTCTCCCAGGTCTGGTTTTGCCCTGAACTACATTCCCTGGCTGCAGCTCTCTGTCAACAGGGCGCTCAGGTCATTTTGGGTTTTGGACATCCAGTGAACGTGGCAGGAGGTTCAGGGCAGAGCTGGCTCCGTGTCTCCGGCGCCACCCCTCACCAACAGACCTTATCCAGGGCTGGCATCTTCTGCCAACGGCTCCTCCTCCTCACCTCCGCTTCGCTGCCCCATCAGCGTCTCCTCTGTGTGCTGTGATGACTCGGCTGCCTTGAGGACCGCTGGGCAGCCCCCAAAAGCTGCTGCTCTGATGCCTGGTCCTGGTGGGACAAGGGGTCTCATCTGGGTCCGTGGAGGGCAGCGGTGGTTGGGAATTGCCTGAGGTGCAAGGAGCTGCTGTGCCTCCGGGGTGGGTACTGGCTGCTGGAGCATCCCTGGCTCTCACAGAGTTACTGGCACTTACTGTTACACAAGAACATAATTAATCTCCGAAGCACTTTTTTAGCATCAAGAAACAGCAATTAAGGTGGAAGAGCTGGTAATTGTGAAGGATCTGGCCAGCTCCAGAGCCCTTGGACAAGCCCCGAGGAGAAGCCTGCCGTGAAATCCCCTTGCGTGGGACTCGCCTGGATTTGGGACCCGCGGAAACGTGCAGCTTTTGTGCCTGGGATGCTCATCACTCCCCTTTCCCAGGCTGGAAAGCAAAACCTGCAGAGCTGGAGCGGAGCTGGGAGGGTCTCCGCATCCCATTTTTCTCTCTAAAGCCTGAATTTGGCACCTTTCTCTGCGCATCAGCGCTTTGAGCATCCCCAACCCTGAGCCTGCCTGACCCGGGGACACCCACCTTCACGCTCCTGATGGTTTATTCTCCAGCTGTAATTGTTTCAGCCGTTGTCACTGTGCTGTGACTGCTCCAGCTGTTTTCTTACTGAATATTAATACAGGAGCTCCAGATGTTTTTTTGCTATGCTTTCCTTACTCCAACTGCTTTCCCCTATGCCTCGATTACCCGGGGCTTGTGGCTTCCCCCTGGGATTGAGCTCAGGGCTGTGTGTACATTCAGGCTCGGATGGGGTCAACTGGTGGATGTAAACCTACCTATGGATATGCTGCAAATATTACATGTGCCCCATATAGATCCGGGGCAGGTCAGTGACCTACAGCTGGAAATTTTGGACCATGTCTGCACAAAACGATGAAACTTGCTCCTGGGTACCTGTGTACCTGCTTTGGTGTGTGGGGGGAGCCCGTTCTCTCCCTTGCAGGCAGGGTGTGTGCAGTCCCACCCAGAACTAACATATATAAATACATAAATAAATATATTTGTGTATATATGGATGGCAGGGGGGCACACACACACCTGGGAGCTGTCGTGTACCTCTGCTTTTCTCCATCTGGTGCATGCACAAGCACATGGTGCCTGTACCTCTCTCTCTCTCTAAGAATATATATACTATGTATTTATAAAAATGTATATATAGGTACATACATTCCTGCCCTAAAGGCTTCTGTAATTCTCTGCAAATTTAATAAGCACTTTGTGTACACGTGTAGGACACATTGCCTCTGATTTAATTAACTTGTAAATCAAGTGGAAATTGTGTATTTGCATGGTGGGAAGCGCGCGGAAGGTGATCCCTCTCTCTCGGTCCCGTAATTAGATCTGAACAAAAGCTGCAAAAAAAATCAAAATAGAGGGGAAGAGCTGCCATCCCACCGCAACTATAGGGTGCATGTTTTGGGTGCCCGCACCCTGAGAGGAAAATTCTGCTGGTGAATCGTGGTCTTTGCTGAGCCATCGTCTCTCCTTGCTGCCCGCCTTGGGTCAAGAAATCCCTGGGAACGAAGCGAATATTGATCCCTGTACTGTCGATGGCTGTTATTTGCTGTTAATTTTGGGTTTGGTGTTAATTAGAGGGGAAGGTTTGGGCGTGTCGAGCCCCGTCTGTCATTGCTCACTGGGGGAAGCGCCGGTAGCGTCTCCCGTGGGTGCAGGGGGATCTGGAGAGGGGGAGATTTGGGTTCTATGGGAAAAGGGAATTTTAATTCCCTTACCTTGCGTTGCTGAACTCAGGCGAGCTCCGCCAGTGACTTTGTGCTGCTGGAAAAGGCTTGCGATGGCAGAAACGCTCCCTGTGGGGGTTCATGCCGTGGCGTGGGGACCTCCCCCCGACCTGTGGCAAAGTGTCACCGGTAGACCTGGGAGCATCATTGCCCTGGGGACCTGCCAGTCCCGTCCAGGGGCACGTGGCCAGAGCTGGGTGACGTGGCAGAGGGGACGCGGCTGCTCAGTCACGGGGGAGAGCTGCTGCAGCTGCCCGGGAAGGTTTGCTGGAGGATTTCTCCTTCCAGCCGGGTTTCTTGCCGCATCCAAGCGTGTCTCCTTTCCTTCCCCAGTGCCTGGCGGCATCGCCTCGGAGTCCCTCACCTTCACCCCGCTGGAGGATATGATATTTTTGAAGTGGGAGGAACCGGTGGAGCCCAACGGCCTCATCACGCAGTATGAGGTACGTCCCGATCGGCTGGCGCACCCGTGGGGTACCCCTGGGGACACGGGAGGGTCCCATTGTGGGGGGATGTGGTGGTGATTAAGGGTGGCTGCAGACTTATTGCTGCTCGTTTGGGGCATGGATCCAGCCTGCGATCGCTCTCCTGCTCTAGGCCGGGCC
>NW_009733861.1:6533-7336 GCF_000703405.1 Apaloderma vittatum
CAGGGTCACTGCTGTCATCCAGCAATGGCTTTTCTGCTTTTGATTTACCCCCAAAAGTGCCTGCCTTCTAGGCTGCCCCCATGACCATCCCCTCCTCTGAATTCATCCCTTTAACCCCTTCTCCCCCTGGATCTGGGGTCTCTCCCCTTGCCTGTGGCTGGTGATGCTCGGCCCGGTCCCTGCAGATCAGCTCCCAGAGCATCGAGTCCTCCGACCCGGCGGTCAACGTGCCCGGCCCGCGCCGCACCGTCTCCAAACTGCGCAACGAGACCTACCATGTCTTCTCCAACCTCCACCCCGGCACCACCTACCTCTTCTCGGTCCGGGCTCGCACCGGCAAGGGTTTTGGTCAGACGGCGCTCACCGAGATCACGACCAACATCTCTGGTAGGTTCCTTTGAGCTCCATGGCTGGTGCTGGGGCTTCTCCTCTGCGTATGACGGCAATGCCCGAGTCTCTGGTGCTCTCCCGTGAGTTTTGGTGTCTGGATGATGCTATGGAAGGATGCTATTGGTGGTGGCAGCTGTGCTGTGACTCTCTCCCCTCCCCACAGCTGGGCTGAATGTGGATCTCTGGCCGGAGAGTCCATCCAGCCTGGTGTGCTGGGGCTGTCTGAGCTATCAGCGTACAAGCGAGGGATTAATTGAGCTTTGTTAATAAGCCTGTCGCAGTTCTTGGGGCTATTTGCTCATCTCCGTGACATCGCTCTTAACTGCAGCAAATGGGCTGAGATGAGCCTTAATGGGGGCACCGAAGTGGCAACGCAGCTGGAGCCGGACCCCAGCGACTGGCAGGGCTATCTT
>NW_009733861.1:7494-8089 GCF_000703405.1 Apaloderma vittatum
CTCCTGTCTCCTCCGTTCTGCCAGTCCAGCTTTGACGACCCCCTACCCCCAGCATGCACCCACGGGTCCTCTCCCAACTATAATGCTTGTTGAAGACCTTGAGGAGTTTACTTTATTTGAAATAATTCACAGTACACCGTTCGGTGATGCCTTGCTGTGGGCAAGGCTGCTGGTGCCTCAGTTTCCCCCTTAAGCTGGGGACAGCCCCGAGTGCATCCCTGGGGACTAGAACTCATCCCCTGCTCCCTTTGCAGCTCCCACCTTCGACTACGGGGACATGCCGTCGCCTCTGAGCGAGTCGGAGAGCACCATCACGGTGCTGCTGCGGCCGGCGCAGGGCAGAGGGGCTCCCATCAGGTAGGTCGGGGCTCTGTGAGGGTGAGAACCCCCAAACGGGGTGTCACGACATGGGCGGTGGGTTGAGCACCAAGGGAAAGGGCAGCACCATCCTTTTCACAAAGCTAACCCACGCCCGGCTCTCACCAGCACCTACCAGGTCATCGTAGAAGAAGACCGACCCAAGAAGCTCAAGCGGGAGCTGGGTGGGCAGGAGTGCTTCCCGGTGCCGCTCACCTTCGACGACGCCGTGTCCCGT
>NW_009733861.1:8190-10974 GCF_000703405.1 Apaloderma vittatum
GAAGGCTTATCTCATCTACTTCCAAGCCATGAGCAACCTCAAAGGAGTGAGTAGCTGTGGGACCCTACTCCGTCCTGTGTCTGAGGTCCTGTCTGCACCAGGCGGGAGCCCAGCTGGGGTCTGGAGAGGGGGGATTCAGCAAAAATGGGTCTTGTTATAGATCCCCCTTCCTTGGACCCTCCTTCTGGGCTCACCCTCAGCGTCCTGCCGTGGAATACCGGGGCACCGTTACAGCACACTGGGATCAGGGGTGGGTGTCCCTCCTCTTCCCGGCACCCCTGGGCTGTGCCCGTCGCCTCCCAGTGTCGAGGCCACTGTGGTTCCAGCTGGGACCCCAACCATCACCAGGGTCAGGGAAACCACCTGCCTGGGGCTAATCCTGGGGTGGAGAAGGACCATTTGAGCAGCAAGAGCTGTGTGTGTGTTACTGGGACCCGCTGCTGCCACAGGGGCAGCTGCAGAGAGCTCCGGGGAAGCTGCTGAGTTCCCAGGCTGTCTTCTCCCTGCCCGCTGCTGCCTGCTCTCCAGCAGCAACCCTCGCATCCCACCGGGATGATTTCTCTCAAGTCACCGGCTGGACCACCGGGACCCCCAGGGGATGCTTTTTGGCTTCACCTGTTCCACTAACTCCCATTGCACGAAGCAGCAGGACCATGGCAGTGTCCTCCTTCTGCACAGCTCTGTCTGAGCCGGAAAGGTGCCGATTTTTGAATCTTTTCGTCTGCTCCGGGATTGTTCGCACCTCGCTGGGTCATAATTAGAGCTGAGATGGACAGGAAGGATCTTGGCTCTGACTGGATAATAACTGGTGGCTGACGCTGTTTTATAGCCTTCCTGCTGGGAGGCAGTGGATTTGTCCCGGCTGTCGTCAGATGTCATGAAAAAGCTGGATGGTTTTTGTGCCAGATGGAGCAAGAAGCAGAAGAGCTGGTGACCTTGGGGACAGCGATGCCGGAGCTTGCCCTGCCCTGGTCTCAGTCCAAGGATGGATGGAGTAACATTGCCAGCACTGGTGTCCTGAGGGGCTGAAGGATGCTTGAGGGTGAAGGCAATCCTGCCCAAATGGTGCTTTTTATTTTGCAACAGAAGTTGGATGCCTGGAAAAATGGAATGTTTTAGGTGAACCCATCCCTAAAAGTGCGAACGCTAGAACTGATGGAGACCCGAGCTGGAAGCCCTCATGGCAACCATGGCAGCAGGCACAGAACACGGGGGCTGGGACTTAAAAACTTTGATTGATTAAAAAAACCCCATGAAGCTCTGAATGATGAGCTGGGAGCATTGTGGCTGTAGTTGGTGACAAGATGGTGACCTGCGGCTCGTCTGGTTCTGCTGGGTCCTTCCTTCGATGACGCCGAGCTTTGCCCTCCCTTCTGTGCCAGGAGCGACGGCCTTGGCTGAACCCGGGGACGCTGGGGACAGATCCTTCAGCAGCATCTCCTGGTGCGAGTGTCCCCAGGAGCTCCTTTGGCTCAGCAGCAGATGCTGCAGCACAGATCTCTTGCAAACTCCCTCGATTTGAGGGGCAAAGCACCAGCAGCCCAGCCTCACATTTGCCCAGCCTTGCTCGGAGTGGGGAGCGAAGCTGCCAAAGTGCTTCTCTGACACTGACCCCCTCCCTCTTGTTTTTTTAGGAAACCCGGCTGAACTGTGTCCGGATCGCTCGCAAAGGTGAGCCCTCCCTTTCCCAGCCGGTGTGATCCCGCCGAGGCTGTGGGCCTGATTCTGCGGCTGTGGTTGGGGAACTGCGCGTTGACCCCCTCCTGCCCGTCCTTGTCCCCTGGCAGCTGCCTGCAAAGAGAGCAAACGTCCCTTGGAGGTGTCGCAGCACTCGGAGGAGATGGGCCTGATCCTGGGGATTTGTGCTGGAGGGCTCATCGTCCTGATTATCCTCCTGGGAGCCATCATCGTTGTCATTCGGAAAGGGTAAGGAGACCTGATCCCCTTCTCCCAGCTCAGCCCTTCTCCACGACCCCAGCACTAGCTGGGAGTTACTGGGGGTGATGGTGCTGTACTGGGCAGACTCCAAACCTTCCCTCAAACTGGGCTTCTGTGTGCTTGTGCATCCCTCTGGGCATGTGCCCTCCTTCCAGACATGTCAGGTGTCCCTGGGGACCAAGGAACAAAGTCCCAGGGACATCCCTTAGCCCCCAGGGCTCTGGAGCTTTGCTCCACTGTCCCTCTCCCCTGCTGTATTTTTCAAGTCTTTCACCTCTTTTTCTGCTGCTTCTTGGCTTTGTGCTGCTCTGTCAGTTCTGCACTGAAGGAGCACTGATCGGACTCGGGAAGGGGTCCTGGGTCAGCATGAGCCTGGCTGTCCCCGTCCTCCCAGCTCTCCCCGAGGGCGTGCCAGGGTGTGCAGCCTTGCTCCTCTCCAGCCCCAAATTACAAAAATCAGCTTAATCTGCACCAAGGTGCTGTCTCTGGGTTTCCCCACTGCCGTGCCCAGCCCGGAGTCTGGCTGTGCCAGTTGCCTGCCATGGGGCTGGGTCAGGGATAGGGCCGTGTACGATTCCCTCCCATTGCTCAGACCATCCTGCATCCTCCTGGGCTTTTTTTTAAATGGGGATCCACGGAGCTTCTAGTGAAACGTGGGCAATCCTTTGCCGAGAGCCTTGAGCTGGCTCTAAAGGAGTTGTTAAAATCTGGGTACACCCTGGAGGGGATGTTTTCCCAGAGCTGACAGTCCTTGGGGACCCCCCAGCTGCTCTTCCATCCCCACGAGGGTCCCCAAGCTCCGCAGCGTGGATGCAGCCGTGGCCATCGCGAGGGGGTTTCAATGGA
>NW_009733861.1:10996-11354 GCF_000703405.1 Apaloderma vittatum
TTTTTGGGGACCCTCATCCCCGGGAGCGCCGGGGATGCGGCCGCTGCTTTTCACTTGGGGGGTGCGCCCTGGAAAGCAGCTTCTTACTGTACAGGACTGAGCCTGGGGGGCTCTCAAAGCAGGGGAGAAAGGGCAGCAATTAAACTCCTTCCCCGTGCAGGGCTCAGGATGATGGGAGGAAAGTACGTTAACAGCCAGCGGGGAGAGAAAAATAGCAGAGCACAGCCTCGGCCCTCTTAAATCTGCAAAGCTCTTTTCATGGCTTCATTTGCCCTGAAAGGATTCTTGATTTACACCAGCTGGAAAAAGCAAGGCTCGTAGCATCCCCGCACCCCGCGAGGGGAGCAGGACTGGCTCC
>NW_009733861.1:11428-30867 GCF_000703405.1 Apaloderma vittatum
GGAGCGATGCTGCGGGTGGGGAGCCACAGGGGCGGCTGCTGCGTTCCCATTGCCAGCGCTGCGGGGCAGGAGGAGGAGGAGAAGCAGCAGTTTTGCTTCAGCATCCTGGGGTGAACCTGCCAAAGGACAAACCCGAGCCACAAATCAAACCCGGTGCTGAGGGCCCTGAGTTTGGGGCTGTTGGGAAGCCGGGACGAGCTCACGAATCAACTTTGGGTGCGTTTTGCCGTTGGATAAACGCTGACGTGGTGGAATGGAAACGCGCCGCTGGGATATGCTCCCTACTGATAAACGTGACGACCCAACACTGTGTCTCCCGCTGAGCCCTCGCTGACTCTCAGAGGATTGTCCTACGTTTTGGGCATGTTTGCTGCTTGTTCTTAAAAATTGTGGAATAATCCCTTGGATGAGGGTGCTGGGGACACCCCACTGCTGGGGCGGGTGTCGTGGTCCACCAACCTGGAGTAAATAGCCACAGAGTAAATAACCTACGGATGCGAAAGGGGAGTCACGTTTCTTTACGGTGCATTTAATTTTCTGGCAGCTGAGTTGCCCCGTAACCCCCCCTTCCCTATGCTGGAGAAAAGCTGCTTATGCAATTTTTGCTGTCTTTGTTTGCACGCTTGCCAGGAGGAACTACTATTCTTATTCCTATTACCCGTAAGTAATTGCCATTCTCTCTCTCCTTCGTCCTTCCTCCCGGCCGCTCCCCTCGCTCCGCTGCTCCAACAAGTCCTTTTCTCTGCCAAGTATGTTTTAAGGCTTCTTTGACTCAGAGAAAATAACGTTTCCAAGTTTGTTGGAGACTGAAGGCGGCATAAAAGGAAAGGGTCGGTGACTTTGGATTGAATTCTGGGTTATGGCAGAGTCTTGCAGTGTCCCAGCCCGACCAAGATGCCGACATGGGCTCAGGTCTCCTGTTCACCCTTCTTCTGGTTTAATTCCTGCTCTGGTTTCTTGGGAGCCTGGTGCTGCCTCTTGAAAAACACTCAAATCAGTTTGTTTCTTTTTTCCTAAATGTCTCTAGTTTGGGACGTGAGGTTCTGTTCCAGCGAGAGCTCTTGGGCTTTCCCAGCATCTTTGTTAGGTGCCTAACGGGGACCTTGGATGAGGAGGAAAAAACCTCCCTGGTGGCTGCTGAGCACTTGTGCAATCAGCGAGTCCAGCCCGTCCTTTGGGATGGATTTGGCCCCCTGGAATGGTTTTAGAGTCATAGAATGGTTTGCATTGGAAGGGACCATTAAAGGTCATCTAGTCCGACCCCCCTGCAGTGAGCAGGGACATCTTTAACTAGATCAGATTGCTCAGAGCCCAGTCCGACCTGACCCTGAATGTTTCCAGGGATGGAGCATCGACCACTTCTCTGGGAAACCTGGGGAAAAGGGCTGGGGGGAGAGCTGGGGCTGCCCTGTCTAACACTAGCGGGCTGTGAGAGCCTTCACTTGCTGTTGCAATCCTGCTCCTCGGATTAACCTGAGCCTGGCAGCTTGGAGGAGGCTCTTACAGCACCACTGGGTCAGCCCTGCTTTTGTGTGCTTCTTCCCCCTCCTCCCCTTCGCATCCCCCTGCAGAAAACCCGTCAACATGACCAAAGCCACCATAAACTACCGCCACGAGAAGACGCACATGATGAGCGCCATCGACAGGAGCTTCACCGACCAGAGCACGCTGCAGGAGGACGAGCGCCTGGGGCTCTCCTTCATGGACACCCACAACTATGGCAACCGGGGTAAGGATGGGGAACCGTGGCATCCCTTGGCTCCCATCCAGCTGCACCAAGGGCCCCCCATAATCCCTCAATATTCCAGAAACAGATGAAGTATTTGCCCAAGGCTCGGCAGCAGGTGTTGCATCTATTTTAGCCTGAGGTGTGCGACACGTTGCAGGCTTCTCCTTGCCCTGTGTAAACCTCCAAGGACATCGATGTAGTTGGTGTCTGCAGTAGTTTTTATTGTCCTCCAGGCTGTGCTGAAGGAAAAACACCCATGGGGGGCTTGAGCTGGGTCTCTTCATCTCAACCTCTTGAAGCAGAGATCTGAGCTTGTGGCCGGGAGGGTTGAGGCCATTTCTGGGCTCAGACTCTGGCTGCAGCTCTCTGAAGCTGGACCAGGCCCAACTCTGTGCTTACGCTGAGGTTGAGACTTTTGCACCAGCCTTCACCCAGCACACCCTGCGGCCCTGGGCTTCACAGGGTTAAAGAGCCACCGCGTTCACATTGTGAGGAGACTGATAATTTAACACCCACTGGAGTATGCACCGCCGTGCTGATTTAGTTGTAAAATAACTCGTTGGATGCCCCAGTTTCAACCATATGCTAATAACATCTGTTACAGTAACTTCAAGATGCTGCTTACACACGGCTCTTCTCCACTGGCTGCAGGAGTAATGCGCTTCCCGGCATTGTCTCATGGATAATAGAAGCCCAGAGGGCAAACTTTTCCTTCTCTTAATACATCTAGCTCGGTGTATTATTTATTTGGTTACTGTCCTCGAAACGCTCAGAGGCTGGTGGGTCTCTGAGTGGGCTGAGCTGCTGGTCCTCAGTTTCTCTAGGGGAAGAGGGCTCTGGGGCCGGATCCTGCTTTCTCTGTTGCTGGTTGTTCCTCAGCTCTCTGCTTCGAGGAGGAAAGGTGGGGAGCTCGGTCTCTTTGCCCCAGTTGGGGACAGCCCTTGCCTATAAGTATCGTTAATTAGCGATAAGATAAATGGACGGGCTGCTCTGTGACTGGTTGGGGGCCATTCCTCACCCTGCCTCGGTTTCTTTGCATTTCAGAAGAAGGCATTGATCCTTCTCACTGAAACCTGAGTGAGCCCTCAGCCTTGCACAAGCCTGCAATTAATTCCTCACTAAAGCCATCGGCCGTGCTGTGGGACCCTCCTGCGCTGTCCCGTGGGCTCAGCCTGGAGGGGAGATGCTTCTGGTTGCAGAGATGTCACGGGTGGTTTTTAGAAGTGTTGTTGGGGGAAATGACATGAAGGATGTTCCGTATTGTGAAACTGCTCCCCAGCAGCGTGTGGATGCTGCTCCGGGCTGGATAGTGCAAGATCTGTGCCTGCTGCATAACGGGGCAGCAGTGGAGAGCGTTGGGTTTTATGCAAACCCAGGATTCAGGACGCTCTGTGGGACCTTGCCCTCGTTGGCAATTGCACGGCGAAGGCATGAACCAGGTAAATGCTGCATTAACTCCCCCATTAAACAGCAGCGAGCTCCATTTGTGTCAGCGCTAGGAATAAGGCGCCGGAATCTAGTGGCGAAGAACATTAACTGTTAAACTGGGCAACGCGATTTTTCAAGTCGGGGCTTTGTGTGACTATTTGGGCACGTAGCTCTCGCTTTTCTGCACGCGAGTTAATTACTCCAATCAATGGGAAATAAGCTTGTTAACCCCCTTAAGGTTTTGCCCACTGGTTTCTAAGAGATCCGCTGTGGTCCTAAAAGTCTGTAATGGGCATTTTCAGCTTTATGGTGTAGGAATTGCTGCAGAGAGCTTCACAGCTTGTGATCCCCAAAGGGAGAAGAGCTGCAGCACCAGCATCTCCCGGGGATGTTTCCGTGTGCCCTCCTGGGCACAAGGAGGTGGTGGGGATGAGGTTTAAGGCTTCGCTGCCCTGACAGCCCCACTCTCCCTCCTCTCCTGCAGGCGACCAGCGGAGCAGCGTGGTCAATGAGTCCAGCAGCCTGCTGGGGGGTTCCCCCCGGCGCCAGTGTGGCCGCAAGGGCTCCCCGTATCACACTGGGCAGCTCCATCCCGCCGTGCGCGTGGCCGATCTCCTCCAGCATATCAACCAGATGAAGACGGCAGAAGGCTACGGCTTCAAGCAGGAGTACGAGGTGAGACCATCTTGATGAGAGCACCTCGTGCTGGCGTCTCGGGGAGGGTGGGAGGTAGGATGGACAAGGTGGCACAGGTGGGACCCGTTTGCACGGAGAAGATGCAGCAGAGCTGGAGCTGCAGTGCTTTGAGTGGCAGAAGCTGGAGCTCACAGACATCATCAGCATGTGGGGTGTGCCGGGATTAAATCTCAGGTCTTGGCAGCTCGGAGATTTAATTGTCAGCTTGAACAGATCCTTTTGATGAGCAAACCAGCTCTGCCAGCTCACACCTCTCCTGTCTGCAGTGCGTCATCCCGCAGGGACCGGCAGTGCTTCTCCCTTTCTCAGATCCTCCTGAGCACCACCACGTCCTTGTGCTCTCCGTCACGCTTGTCCTGTGATGAGCACGGACATAGCCCAGGGCCCCTGCAGGCTGGCACCTCCCAAGACCGTGGAGGCCCCGAGGATGCAGGAGAAGGTGATCCCAGGGGGATGGAAGCCTCCCCCCAGGGGTCGTTGGCCACATCGTGCCTGTCCCCACCTCGCTGGGCCTGGGAGCTTGTAACGGAGCGCGCTGTTCCCCACGCCTCCACCGCTGCGCACTCAACGGGGTTGATTTCTCAACTCCTCGGTGTCCCGCAGGTCTGGCGATTGAAATTTCCCAGTGAAATTACTGTTTAATGCTTAGTTGTTTCAAGTGCAGAAGGTTTTTTTGTCTTTTTTTCCCCCCCTTTCATGTACTGGACAAACCAGGGCTTGCTATAGTCATTAGTGCTTCTTGAAAAGCTCCTATATGTTCTTGGAACTAGTGATTTGAAAGCACTCAGATATTACAGGAGGGAAGAAAACATGTAATTTCCTTCTACTTTTCTCCTCTTACGCCAATCTATGAATGTTACTGTTATTACACACAAACCTGTTCTGTGCTGGGGAGAGAAAGAGTCTGGGGAGGCTTATCAAAAACCCACAGCCAACCCTGGGAAAAAAAACCCCAGGCAGTGTATAATTTGCAGGAAAATGGGGCATTTTGTGGATGCAGCAGAAGCGTGTAGCTGGCAGAGCGTGCTACGGAGATGGGGCTGCAGGAGCTGGGTGTTGGGGTGGAGGGACCACCCTGTCTGCCCTGCTCCCTGGGGGTGATTTTGGGTTGGGGGGGACCCTACAGTCCTGCCCTTGGGCTGTGACGGCTGTCCTTTCCTTGCAGAGTTTCTTTGAAGGCTGGGATGCTTCGAAGAAGAAAGACAAGACTAAAGGGAGACAGGATCACGTGTCGACATGTGAGTGCAAAGGCTCAAGACACCCCAGACAGCCTGAAAAACCTTCTAAAAGGCTTTTGGGGCTTTTTTTGGTAGATGTGTGGTCCATGGCAAGGAATAAACTGGTGGGGTTTGATGGCGAAGGGCAACAGAAAGATCCTTGCTCAGGGCAGAGGCCCCAGCCTGAGAGCTCCTGTTGGGCATCAGACACTGAAGCAAATAGGAGGGCAACTCTTGAGGATGGGACATCTTGAGGTGATAACATCACCGTGATCAATTCTGGGTGGTGCTGGAAGGCTCCAGATAACCTGGAGTGTGTTTTCTTGTGTGGACTTACAAGGAACTGCAGCCCTGCCCTAGGGAGCTTCTGGTGTGGACGTGCAGGGTGAGACAGAGGGCTAAATGATGAGGTTTTAGGACAGAAGACTGAGGGAGGGCTTGACCCCACCGGAGAGAGGTTGCTCCTCTCCAGCTCCCTCCAGTCAGTGTGACACGGTCGCCT
Source organism: Apaloderma vittatum (assembly GCF_000703405.1). NCBI lineage: Eukaryota > Metazoa > Chordata > Aves > Trogoniformes > Trogonidae > Apaloderma > Apaloderma vittatum. The sequence goes on from NW_009733861.1 coordinate 17,001, forward strand.
TGCTCCCTGCTGCATCTCCGGTGTCATTCCTGCAGGGACAGGGACACCAAGCCTGGTGCTTTCCACTCTCACATGCTTCGCTCCGCAGCTTCGTCCCTTCCACTCTGGCACCTTCCAGCGACCTGGTGGGCGCTGAAGTTTGGGCAGAGCACTTGCTGTCTGGGCTCTGGCCATTCTGGTGCTGTGCCAGGGTGGACAACAAGGTGCTCTGTGTCTTTGGAGCCGAGCTCAGGGAGATAACTGTGCTGAAAGCATGTCCCTGCTGGTCTAAACCACCATCTTTGGAAGGACCTCCGCCAGCTTGTAATTATTTCTCCGGAATCCATCCCCACCCGTGGGTGTTTTGCAGATTCCTAGTGCAAAACGATTGCAAAGGGTGCCCTGGAACCTGGTGGGTAACGCAGCGCCCCCGTGCTCATCCTCCCTGGGTGCTCATAGTCCCTTCTCCCCTTGCTCTCCAGATGATCGTCACCGAGTGAAGCTGCACCCGCTGCTGGGCGATCCCAACTCAGACTACATCAACGCCAACTACATCGATGTAAGTGGAGGGTGGTGCCTGTCTCTGGGGGGGTCTGTGATGGGGCAGGGGCTTCCTGTGGACCTTGTGGGCTATCACGGTCTGTCCAGCAGCATTTGGAAGAGCTTAGATGGCCCAGGATGGGCTGATCTCTGTATCCCTGAGACACAGCATGAGGAGCCTGCCTGATTTATTGATGTTCATCAGCAGTTTCTGCTTGTTGCTTCTCTTTCTCTGCTCTGCTCTATCCTTCCTTTCTACTCCCCTTTTCCATCCTCTCTTCTCCCCTCGCCTGTCCTCATGGCCATGGATCTCCCTCCTCCCAGAGGTTGAGGGGGTCAAGGGACCAGGTTGGGGCTCACACTGGGATCCCCTCCCCATCCTGTGGGTGCATGTGAGGCTGGGCAGAACTTGGCCCTGGTGTCCTCTGAGAACGATGTCCCCCCAGAGCGATGTCTCCTGTCACCTCCAGTGATGCCGAGACGAGGGGAGGTGCAGGAACACTCTGTTGGGCACAGGGCTTGAGCATCTTCTGGAAGCAGCAGCAAGTCCAACTCTTCCCAGAGGGTGTCCTCTAGCCATGGTGGCCTGGAGCCACCGTGACGGGTTCCCTGCGCCCGAGCAGCAACCCCACGCCTGTCCCCTGTCCCCATGTGTCTTTTCTCCCCTGTGGCTCTCTGTGACCCTCTCCGGGGCTCTAACCTGTCTCTTGAGCTGTGCCTCACTAATGTCACTGTCTCTGATCTTTTTCTCTCAAACCTCTATCCCAACGGGATCAATTAAGATTCGGATTAACCGAGAAGTAAGTAGATGGTTCCCCTCTGCTCCCATCTCCTCCCAGGCGTTGTACCGGGCAGCGTGGTGTCAAATAGAGTCAAGAAGAGGCAGAAATAGTGTCAAGGAGAGGCAGGCTAGGAAAACGTGGATAAACTTGAGTACTGTCCAGGGAAGGGGAGGTGAGGGCTCCATGGTACGTCCTCCCAGGGTGATGGAGAGCAGGGGTCCTGTGCTCAGAGGAGGGCTTTAATTCAACCCCCAAAACTCCCCTGTGAATGGACTTATGATGGATGGAGAAGCTGCCGTCACCTCCACATGTGTGATGTGGTTTAACTCTGCTGGAGCCATAGCCAAAGGCTGGGACACCAGGTCCCTGTTCCCTTTGGCAGTGACCTCGTTGGGACATGCTCTTCAGGCTTTTACTTTCCTATTAAGAGCTGGAATGTTCCCAATAAGCAGCTAGGATGAAGGAGGGGAGCAGGGCTGTCACCCAAAATCACGTGGACTCTCTCAGGACAGGGTGCACCGGGTGCAGGGTGGCTGCTGATCCTCCTCCTCCTCCTCCCGCAGCCGTGGGTAGCCCCACACTGCTGGCCAGGACCTGGGGAGTTGCTGCCATCTGGGTGACCGGGAAATGTTTTACGAGGTTGTGCCCCAGCCATCAAGTGTCCCAGTGCCCCCCCAGCTTGAGACTGACATCTCTGCTTTCCTTGCAGGGCTACCACAGGTCCAACCACTTCATAGCCACGCAAGGTGAGTCGCTCCCTCCCTCCTCCCAGCGTTTCAGCAGCTCCCGATTTAGCAGCCAGGTTTGATCCTTGGTGGGATTTAACCTGCGTGGTCAAGAAAAGGGAGGGAGTGGGGCCGATTTGGGGCCAAACAGGGCAGTAGCAATGCAGAGCAGCTCCCACCCCTCCTGCTACCCCATGGCACCGCGCATCCCTGGGGCAAAAAGATGCTGAAACTGCCGGAGAGGCAGGAGGGGAAACACGGTGGCATCGTGGCAGTGCCTGTCCATCCCCGGTGGCCTTTCCTCTGCCCTGCAGGGCCCAAGCAGGAGATGGTGTACGACTTCTGGCGCATGGTGTGGCAGGAGCACTGTTCCAGCATCGTGATGATAACCAAGCTGGTCGAGGTGGGCCGGGTAAGGACCCCATCCCGCCCCTCTCCCTCCGGGCACCGGCTCTACCAGAAGCTTCCTTCGCAGAGCCACGACCCTGTCCCATCCTCTCCTCGCAGGTGAAATGCTCCAAATACTGGCCGGATGACTCTGAGATGTACGGAGACATCAAGATCACCTTGGTGAAGTCGGAGACACTCGCCGAGTATGCCGTCCGCACCTTCGCTCTCGAGAGGGTACGGCACCGGTCCCACCACCGCGACCTGTCCAACCCTGCCCTCGCGGGCAAAGAACCCACTGCCCTGGGCATCTCTAACCATTGCTAGATCAATGTTTACCAATACTCTCTTTATTTACCCCAACATGGGGCCTTTAACCCTGGTCAAGGTGCATCTTCTGAACCCTGGGGATGCTGGTAGCGTCTTCCTTTTCCCCAGCTCTGTGCCCTCTATCAGAGAGGGTGGCTCAGCCCTGCTTTGGTTTCGGCAGTGAGTGAGTATTTAATTTCTGTGTGAGCACCGTGTAATTGCGACAGGGATGAAGGATGCTTTTCCTCCTCCAGGCTGGAGTGCAGGTTATGTGGCCATTACTCTCCAGCGTGGTACCTGGGGATGGAGCTGGTGCGATTTTACCTCTTAATCTACAGGAATGGGAAATTACTGTCTAGTTTCAGGGCAGGTAGCAAAGACTGTGGAATGAGACCTGGGGCTGCTGCCATCTCCCCCTCCTCTTCCTCCTCGGCTGGTTTTTAGCCCTCTTGCAGCCAAGGAGGAGGGAGCTGTGGTGCTGCTGAAGCATCCGACCCCTCCGTGGTGCATTTGGCTGGATGCCGAGATGGCAAAATCACAGATTCCCAAGAAAATGAGGTGTTTGGGTTACTTTCCCTTCCTTGTGCCACCCTCACCCTTATCTCACTCTTCCCTTGCAGCGGGGCTACTCGGCCAGGCACGAGGTGAAGCAGTTCCACTTCATGTCGTGGCCCGAGCACGGCGTCCCCTACCACGCCACGGGGCTGCTGGCCTTTATCCGCAGGGTGAAGGCGTCCACGCCGCCCGACGCTGGCCCCATCGTCATCCACTGCAGGTACACGTGCGTGGCCGTGGGGTTGGAGCGGTCTTGGGGGCAGCATCGTGCTCTGGGATGGGGTTTGGGGAGGGGGGTGATGGGTGGCCCTGGGGGGCTGTGTCTTAGGTGGGTGCTCAGCCTCAGAATGATGCGAAAAGGTCTGAATGATGGTAAAAAAATTCAGCAGGGGAATAGGAAATGTATAAATCGGGTTCATAGCAAAGGGAGGCACTGGGGTGGATGCCCCTCTACGATGGTGTCCAGCTGTGAAATGTCACCGCTGGGCTGGTGGCAGCAGAGAGGGGGGAGCTGCAGGTGGTCCAGGGGGACAAGCAGGGAACAGCATGTTTTGGGGGCTGCCCCAGCACCCATTACTCAGCTCTGTCCCTTTGGGCAAGGATGGCACACGGGGCACACGGGCAGATTGATTGCTGCTGATGGCAACGTCAGGGTGTTGGGTCTGGCCGAAGGGAGAGGGTTGAGGGGCGGCAGGACAGCTCCCGTTTGCAGGGTCCCCGCAGGGCTCAGCCACCGGGACACCAGAGCTGGGAGGAGACTGGTGCCACTTGTGAGCAGGAGGGGTTGCTTTCTGTCCCCTGAACAGGCATCCCCACGCAATGGGTTAATGGCTCATCCTCCACTGGACAAACAAGGAGGAGCTGATGAGTGAGAGGGATTTTTTTTTTCATTTTATTTCTCCCTGTCAGTTGCTTCATCAGTATTCATTCACCGGCAACAGCGAGTGTGATTAGTGCCCGTAGCCTGTAATCACTGATAATCACGACGAGTGATTCATCAGCCCCAGAAATTAGTGTTTCACTGGAAAAGACTTTGTAGGAAACTAGCGGGGGGAGCACTTCTCCTCCCGACACCTCGTGGGGGATTTGCAGCATCCGTTGGGCTTTGGCTGTGAGTCCAACTGTGCCAGGATTTGGGATATCTCTGGAGCTGGGTCGTCAGGCTCCAGGCATCCTGCTGTGACCCAGGGGTCTGCCTCGGGGAAATTCAGCACTCAGGGGTACCCCCCTGTGCCCTCAGGGCTCGGTGCTGAGCATCCTCCTCCTCCGCCCTTTTGGGATGGGATCCCGGAGGACTGTCAGCTCTCAGATAGTCTGGCTGCTGCTTTTGGTGCAAAAGGTGTGTGTTTTGCTGTTTTAAAGAAAAATGAAGCTTAGACATGGGAGCCTGACTGTCACACAACCCCAGGCTCCGTGTGTTTGGGAGGGTGGTGGACAGGGTGGTTTAAGGCAAAACCAGGCTGTGGTTATGGAGGTGTGTGAGATCCTGACAGCCCTGCCAGGACCTTGCACCCCTGGGCAGGGTCCGTATGTCGAGTCCTGATACATGCAGACCTGGCTTTGTGCCTCCGGTGTCTGGGGCTGCGTGCTGATGCCGTGTGGACTCAGAACGCGTTTGCTGTGTTTTCCTTCTCCCAGCGCTGGCACAGGGAGAACGGGCTGCTACATCGTCCTGGATGTTATGTTGGACATGGCCGAGTGCGAGGGCGTCGTGGACATCTACAACTGCGTGAAGACCCTGTGCTCGCGGAGGATCAACATGATACAGACGGAGGTGAGCGAGCATTGAGAGCAGCCGGGGACGTGTGGGGCTGCTGTCACCAGCACACTGGGGAGGCTGAGCCCTCTCCCCTGTTGTCCCCCCCAAAAGGAGCAGTACGTCTTCATTCATGACGCCATCCTGGAAGCCTGCCTGTGCGGGGAGACCAGCATCCCCGCCAGCGAGTTCAAGCCCACCTACAAGGAGATGGTGAGGATAGAGCCGCAGAGCAACTCCTCGCAGCTGCGGGAGGAGTTTCAGGTGAGTGGCCCCAAAACTTCTGCATCCCCTCAAGCTTGCTCCTCACCCTCCTGGTGCCCACGACCGCCGGGACCTGTGGGCTCCGGCAGGGCTGTCTGGGAGGGGAGCTAAGGGGAGGATGTCTGTGTACCCACAGACCCTGAACTCGGTGACTCCTCACTTGGACGTGGAGGAGTGCAGCATCGCCCTCCTGCCCCGCAACCGGGAGAGGAACCGCAGCATGGACGTCCTGCCGCCCGACCGATGCCTTCCCTTCCTCATCTCCGTGGACGGAGACAGCAACAACTACATCAACGCGGCCTTAACCGATGTGCGTGTGCTGCGGGGAGGGAAGGGGCCGCCTTGGGTTGCCTGGGGTTGGCTTTTCGTGGCAAAACATGGCTTGGGTTGAATTTACAGCCTCGTTTTGTACAAGGGCACACAGCAGCTGGACCAGCATAGTGGGTTCCTTCACCCCTTCTTTTGTGTAGCAGCATCTTGCTTGGCTTGAAGAAGCTTTTCTCCTGCTCTCACAAAGGGTGTTTGTTTATTTTGTAGCAAAATATTCATGGTCTAGTGAAAGGTGTCCCTGCCCATGGCAGCGGGGTTGGAACTCAGTGATCTTTGAGGTCCCTTCAACCCAAAGCATTCAGTGATTCCATGAAAACGGAGCACCCGAGAGAGAAGCAGCTCTGGGAGGGGTTGGTAGCACTGAGCCCCCATCCCCGTGTGCTGCCAGCACCCTGCTATGCATCCTCCTGCTTGTTCTGGTGTAATTCAGGGGGCTCTGAACCGATCCCAGAGCCTCTGTGCATCCCCCAGTGCAGTCAGAAACAACACCCGTGATGGCAAAGCTGTTCCCTACCTGCTGATGACTGCAAAGCAGAGAGGAGAGGACGTGCCGGGCTCTGAGCTCGTGCTGAGCGATGGGTCGTTGATCACCCAAACCACTTTCCTCTCCTTGAAACGAACCCGAGGTGCTTTGCACGGGCAGCGCTGAGCCCCACTGCACCCCGGGCACCTTCCCCAAACCCTCTTGCTCACAGCTGAGCGCCAGCACCAGGCTGAGCCCTGCGTTTTTCACCCCACGGGTGATTTATCGTGCTGCATCTTTGAGCGGATCTCATCTCCCATACCTGCTCTTGCAGCAAAAAGCAGTTTGTAAAGCGGAGGCAGCGGCTGGGGAGCAGCGCCTGTTTGGCTGCAGGCTTCAGCTGCTGTGGGACGGGAGCTTTGTTCTCAGCGTGCTTCGTGTTTGCATATCTGTTTTATTTTTATACATCATTGAGCTTCCCTTAATCTCCACTACAGGGTCAGAGAAAAACATTTTTTTTTAGAGACAGAAAAAGCCCTTTGGATGAAATTCTTGCTAAAGGGATAAAACCCATTTCCCTCTTTGAGGGGGGAGGAAACAAAAAAGTCTCATTTTCTTTAAGTGCCGAAGTGGTTTGCTCAGTCGGTCTGTCCATCTGTCAGATCAGATTGGTCTGTGTTGCCCATCATGGGTGCTGAGCGTAGTGCCGGTGGCAGGCTACTGGGGCCGCTCTCTGCTCCGCGCCCGCTGCCGTCATTTACGCCGGTGCCAAAGGACTGCGGGTGCCAAGGCAGAGCCTGGTCCACACCTGACGAAATCTCCCTCACCCTGCTGCTCTCATCGCCCTCCTCGAGGCTCCCACCCAGAGCCGGGGCTCTTGCTGCTGCCCTGTGAACAGGGCAAGGGGGAAAGTTCAGTAAAGGCATTCCCTGCGCTAAATGAGGAGATTTGGCAGCAGCCAGAGGACTGCCCATTAGCGGGGAGCTCATTTGTGGCCACACATTTTCTGCTCAGTTCCTGGGTCTGAAGAGGCTTGAGCTGAAGTGTGTTAATTTAAAAGTCTGACTGATGCTGGGTTGGGCTCGGCTCTCCATCCCTTGGCAAGCCGGTGTCAGGATTACCGAGAGGACAAATCTCACTTGAAGCATGAACAAGAAGTACAATAATTTTAATTTCCTACTCCCCCTTCCTTCTTGTGTTCTCTGTGGGTCTTTCACTTTGGGGTTTCCTTCCCTCTTCAAAAACCCCAGTGAGCCCAGGTCGGTGGTGTGGTCGCTTTGCCTGGCGGCGCTGGGGCACTGTGGGTGGGGGTGATGCTGTGGATGGGGGTGATGCTGTGAGTGATGCAGGATGCGGTGCTGGGGCCTGGGTCCATCTGGCAGCCTTCTGCTGCTTCTTGGCTCAAAGGTGACATTTTTTCCTCAGTTATTCATTCAAAGCACCCAGCCCTGTGAGAGCAGAAAGTGCTTTCAGCCTGGAGCAGGGCAGGGATCACTTAGACCTGTTCCTGCAGCATCTCCCCAGCCCCAGGGCTTGGAGGCACTGAGACAGTGCTTGAGCACGGAGAAGATGGCTTTGGTGGCACTCATCTTCTGGTTGCACTGGATTTTCGGGGAGCAGGCAGCAGTGACTCCACCGCCACATCCTTCATGGTGCTTGTCTTCCCTCTCCGCAGAGCTACACCAAGAGCGCTGCCTTCATCGTCACCCTGCACCCGCTGCAGAACACCACCACCGACTTCTGGCGGTTGGTGTACGACTACGGCTGCACCTCCATCGTCATGCTCAACCAGCTCAATCAGTCCAACTCCGCCTGGGTGAGTTTTGCCGACCCGGGACCTCTTCTGCTCCGTCTCCGCCTCGGCGGTGCCGCAGCGTTGGCGTTTTGCTGGCGTCGGTATTGCTTTACTGTACCACAATCCTTGTGGATGCCCCAGGGAGATACAAGGTTAACGACAGGTCTGACCTTTTCGTTTTGGCGAACTGATTTTTATGCTCCTTTTGCAACGGGGAAACTGAGGCACGGGGCATTTCCCGCATTAATCTTCCAAGGGCGCTGGTGGCTTGTGAACGCTGCTTTAGAGATCCGCCTGCTGCAAGGTGGCTGTCCCGTGGGTGTTAGGGTGTGATGGGATGTGCAAATCTGTCAAACTGGAGTGGGGGATGTCCCTTGTCAGCTGTGGGAGAGGGAACAAAAGCCGGGGGGGGACTTTTGCTCTCCTGGTGCGCCAGTCCCCAGGGGGATGGCTGGAGGACTCCTGTCACCACTGAAATAGATGTAAAAGTCTGCTTACAGGTCTGTGATGTTAATTCAATGAGGAAACTTGCTGGATTTTTACATAAAATTAGCATTATAGACTCTTAATGGATGTCTGGAGAAGACTTCATTAGCTGCCTTATTTTACAAGTTGAGATCAGATACTGGATGTAAATGACCCGAAACGGCAGTTGTACCATTTGTCACAAGGATGCAGACGGATGCGGCGCTGACTGGTGTGTAAACACACCGGCATTTCTTTTATATATAAATACCGAGGACACGCGTGGAGCTGTGGAGCCCACCTGCGCGTGCTGAGCTAATGTCCCGTGCTCCAAAGGACTTTTGTGCGGGGGGACGCTGAGCAGCAAGGGGTGTTCCGGGAGGATCGCTTTCCTTACAAAGGTTTGCCAGGAGAGGAGGCAGAGCTGGTCCCAAAGAGCTTTTCGGCTCCTGTGTTCACTCGGAGTCGCTCTTAGATCAGGTTTGTGTTTAACAGCCTGATCTGCCCGTTGCCAAGAACAACAAACAACTTATTATTCTTACTTATCCCTATACTGGGGTATTTCTACCTCTGCCTTAGCCCTGTACCTGTGTATTTCTGCCTCAGATCTCTGCCATTCCTACTTTTTCTTCCCCTGCACTTTGTGTGAGCATCCTGAGGGGGTTGGGGCAGTATCTCTTAAAGAAGGGGTTGTAGAAGAGGAGCAGCTACCAAATGCAAAGAAGAGGAGTTAGTTGCTGTCACTGCAAGAAGGAGAAAGGCGGATACCCGACAATGAAGCATCTGCCTCAGCAAAGACAAACATGGGCATTAAAAAGGAGTCTCTGGGGCATTTTAAACCTCAAGTTTCTGCTGAATAAAATCTTAGGCTAGGGTTTTGTTAAGTAATAACAACCCTTGTGCTTTCTGCATTTGGAAGCAGAGAAGTGTTGAGATTTTAAAAAGCCTAAAAAAGCCAATGAAAACACGCAAGTACCCCCAGTGTTCAGGCACCTCAGCATGAAGTAGACAAGTAGGGAATAATGCTGATGTGTGTCTTCTCAGTATTCAGCAGAGGATACAAGATTTCAATGTTTGGTAAAGCCAGATACAGAGCAAACACAAAGGAGGGAACGAGCTTTCCATTTTATGAATTCAAAGTAAGCAGAAATAACCAAAATCTGTTTTATCAGCATTTCTGCTCCTCTGAAATTCTGCATCGAGAACTCCTGAAAGTGACCCAGGAGACACAGTCGGGCCATTTGCTTCCATCCCCATCTCCTACCTTGTAAAAGCTTATTTTATCTGAGCGGGAACCTCTCCCCATGAATGTCCTGAGAGTTCTTCTGTGCCCTGCTGCTGCTCGCAGCTCCTGGCTGGAGGCGGGGGTGAGAGAAACCCTTTCTGTTCTGTAAAAACCACGGATTCTGTTCTGTAAAATCCACGGAGATCGAGTTGGAGAACGAAGCCTCTCATGGATTCGGCGTCAAAGATCTTCAGGGGTCTCGTCCTCCCCGGCGCTTCCTTCCTGAAGAGTTTTTCTGGGATCGTGGCGCAGTTTCCATCGTCGCCCCACCAGGTTGGCTGGAAGCTATGGCTGCCCACGATCTTCAGAGCTTCACCAGGACGCGTCGGGCTGAAGACTGGTTGGTGTTGGCTGAGACCTCCGAGAAACAAGATCAAATGATGGAGCCTCACAATTCCTTTACTAAAGACCGTCGTGCAAAAGTGACTGTATGACATCAGGAAGGACGACAAGGAATGAGGCTTTAGATGTGGGCTGTGGCCCCTAAGACAGTGATCAGCTGTTGGCGGGATGCTCAGGAGATGCTCTGAGCAGCGCCATGAAGGGTTGTTTTTAACTGAACATGAAAACAGTTAAAAAAAGATTAACAGAAAATTAAATTTAACAGACAGACCTGCCTGGCTTCGCTCTGTGTGTGGAGAAGCGGTGGAGCCGGGAGGCTGGAAGGGCTTTGCCTGCGAGCGTGGCCGCGGGGCAGAGCAGCTGCGTTGTCCGGGCAGGTTCAGCTAGGGGAGGGCGACTGACGCTCCCGTGTGCATTTCTCACCTCGATTCACATTTACCCTTCCTGTCTGCTGAGGTACCTGCTGGCAACCCATTGAAACCCCAGCCAGTGGCACCACCTTACTGTCCCTCCGCCGTGGCCGTCCGGCACCTCTGCTCTGCAGCACAGATGTGGGGTGAGCCCAGCTGCAGTGGAGCATGGCAGGGAAGGAGGCAGCAAAACCGATTTTACTTCTCTCTCTCAACCTGTTCTTTCATCCCCTGGTCCAGAAACACCCTTTACTCTCATTCCCTCATGCCTGTGCCATCCTCCCCCAGGTCCCCTGCCACTGTCCGATGGGGACTCTGCCATTTTTCTTCATTATTCAGCCCCGTCTCTCTCTCTGGACGTCTATTCTTCAGGGATGTCTGTGTTACAATATTTAACTGGATTTTAAGTGTTTACCAGTTTAGGACCACCAGGTAATAAATCAACCTTTTCAGCAGGCAGCTCTGAAAGGTGACTTGGAGGGTATATCCCTCGCTTGAACTACGTCTTGCCGAAGGAAGTTTTAATATCCAAATTATAGCTCTCAGTCTAGAAGGCTTAAAGATCTTGGAGATTTATAGCCCCTATTAATAACCAATTATTTCTCAAACACGTTTGCCATGCAGTTAGGCCCAAGCCGTTCGAGAGCCTGAAATGCTAAATGCCCTCTTAAAGTGCGGTGACAAACATCATACATTTTGTGTCGACGCCGCTTTCCCAGCTGTCTCAGTGTGAAAACGTTCGCGCCCGTGACCCTTGGACCGAGCCATCCGTCAGAGCCGTGCTGGACGCCTCTCCAGAGCTACGGGCCAGGATTGCTTTGACTTGTCGGGATGTCCTGGCGATGGGGACCGTCATCCACCTTGACGTTGCTACCGATGGGTGGCAGAGCAGCTTCTAAAGCTGATGGGGTTTGAGAGGAGGCTTGAAGCAGCCAAGCCCTGCTCCATCGTCGCGTAGGACCAGACCCGACCTCTCCAGGGCTGAGGCAGGGTGCCTCCTGCATCCTTCTGGGCTAGCAAAGCCATCTCCAGGGGCACCGACTGTGACCTTTGTGCAGTAGGGAGAGGGCTATGTGGCAGTGGACCCAACCCTTCAGCCTTGATCCCTCGACAGTGTTGTGGTTTGAGCTGAACAGAACCAATTCTGTTCAATGATTTTACTTTTTTCAGCTCCCTCTCTTCTAAGAAGTTAACGGCGTGTTTTTGCAGACAGTGTGTGCTGCTAGAGCTGATAACGTCCGATGTCACTGCCAGGGACACTGCAGAAAGGCTCTTGCAAGTGCTTGGTCCTACAGTGAGCAAGGTCACTGCTGGACCTTGTGTGCCATGCTGTGGGTTCTGGGAGGTAAAAGGGGTCGCAAGGAAGTAGAAGGTTGCACCTCTGGTGAGGAACAGACAGGACGCGTGACCAGCAAGAGTTTTCCAGTCCATCTGTGTCATATCCAGTATAAAGCTGCGGGACCACAGAGCTTAAGGCCTCTTCTTCAGTGGCTGGCATCTGAGGAGGAGGACTCTGTCCATTCTTCTGCTTTTGATCACGATCCTGAGTTCCCAAAATCTGGCCGCTGTGCCCGGTTCCCCTCTGCTGCTGAGCCTGGGGCTGCCCCGGTGGGGCCGGCTCCGCCGCGCCCCCCTGCTGCTGGGGGGGGGATTGGTTTCGATACCTCTTTTGTATGTATTTAATTACTTTCATTATTCCCTTATCAGTACTACTACTGTTTTTTAAAAGCTGTTTTATTTCCCAATCCGAAAATCTCTGCATTACACCCTTCCCCTTTGGGGAGGGAGAGCGATTAGAGAGCATCTGTCAGTGCCCCAACCCTCGACAGTCAGACAGAAGGATCTGTCACCCAACGATGTGACTTGGGGTGTAATGGCATCATCCCATGTCCTGGGACGTGTCACCAGCCCTGGTGAGCTGTACTTTTCCTCTCCACAGCCCTGTTTGCAGTACTGGCCCGAGCCAGGTCTCCAGCAGTACGGCCCGATGGAGGTGGAGTACGTTTCCGGAGCGGCGGATGAGGACATCGTGTCCCGTCTCTTCCGAGTCCAGAACGTCACACGGGTGAGGGTCCACATCAGTGAAGGGTGATCGGGGGAGCTTCACGTGTGTCTGTGTGTGTGCCCGGGGCCCCCCAGTCACCTCCCAGTGCCTGGTCAGGGTTGGGCGAGCAGGGCTTGGATGGCTTTTGGTAGCTTCTGCGTTGGGGAAGGGCTGGCATATCACCAAGAGCTTCCTTATATAAAATAATAGAACCATTTAGGTTGGAAAAGACCTTTAAGATCATTGAGTCCAGCAGTGCCAGGTCCACCACTGAACCACGTCCCTGAGCATCACATCTACACGTACTGCCTGTATGGGTGAAGATGTTCTTGGGAGAGCAGAAGGATGATGTATCTAGTGAGGCCACACAATCCGTCATTGCCCGGTCGGGTAATTCTCTGTACAAACTAACTGAATGGTGCTGTAGGTGTTGGTGTCTTCTTCAGCCTAATCCAGCAGCTCCTCCCGAGGATGCAGCCCCAGCTCTCCTCCTGGCAGAGAAGAGCCTGTAAAATTGCTGTTGGCTCCATCCAGCCTTTCTGGAGTTCACAGCTCTTTGCAAGATGTTAGATAACTCTGTCAGAAGACCTTTCTCAAGGTCCATCTCTACCCTGCCATGCATGTGTCATGGGATGGAGACTCCTCGCAAGGGCACAGCAGCTTCCCTGGGACCCACAGAGCCTTTTTGCTGCAGCGTGAGAAGATCCACAGAAGTTTTCACCTCTTGTCTTTGTTGCATTGAGGCTTGGCTGGTTCAGTTTGTCTGTAAATGAAGAGAAACACCGTGAAGTTGGGAAAGGACAGCAACTGCAATAAACACCCTGTGTAGGTGCAAAAGTGGATACGGGGGAAAAAAATAAAGCTGATTTAGCTATAAAAGCCAGCCATGAAGAAGTGGCATCCCCAAGGTGTTTAAATCTCCCAAGGTTGCCCAGAGGCTGAGGCCAATGTGCCAGGGGAGGTCATCAGGCAGATGGGAATTGGGGAGCTTGGACGGGAGCATGCAGCCTGGCTGGTGGCCTGGCTGGGAAGGGTGCTTCGGTGTGGGAGCTGGGATCAGGGGAGATAAATCCTGGTTATCTGGACTCTTGATACTTAGAAGTTTTTGGTTTGCTCTTCCTTGTGGGAGCATCTGGCGTTTCCTGAGTGTCAGCACAAAATCCTTCACCGAATGTGCTTGGCTCTCAGGTGATGGAATATAGCCCATGCTAAATCAAAATGCAGCGTGATCGAAATCTCTGGATCTAAGAAAAGATTTCCCCTGGGAGCAGCTCACTGGAGGAGCGCTGGTAAATGCGTGGAGCCACTTCTTGCCAAGCCTTGCCTGCTGGAGGGAAACCAGGCTTTGGGGAGCATCACAAGTCCTCTCCCGAGCCAGACAGAGCTTACACCTGAGCTTCAGACTGGATTCCAAAGATTTTCTCCCCGGGCTCTCA
>NW_009733861.1:30919-35457 GCF_000703405.1 Apaloderma vittatum
TCCCAACGGGAAGCAGAAACTGGGGCCGGGGAAGGCCAGCCCGCCCCAGCCACATCACCAGCCCACAGTGGAGCTCCTGAAAAGGTTCAGAAAAGCTGCGGAGCATCCGGCGTGTGCTGGTTGGAGTGAGCACCCAATGTCCCGAACGCCCACTCCCCAGGCTGGGGCTCCCTGAAGGGCCACAGAATACCCGGTCCTGCTGGTTGGAGATGGTCTGGTGCTCATCCCACTCATCAGGCACCTGAAATTGGGTGGACGGAGCCCTTCAGAGCTGAGGATCTCCCATCAGCATCCCATCCCCCCTTTCTCTTCCAATCTCCCAACACGTGTCACCCAGTCCCGAGACGCAGCTGTGGTGTGAGACCCGTCAGGTACTTCTGATGCCCCGAGTACCTCTGAGCAAGACCCCCCCATCTGCCTGGCTAAAGCCTGGCGTCGTTTAGCTTTGTGGATGTAATCCTCCTCCTGGAGCCTGCTAACCAGATTAGGTTTCAACACTAACCAGGTTACCAGGGTATTAAAGCTCTTCCGCCGCTCACCGCCTCCGTGGGTGCCAGCTTCTCATCAGCCTCTTGGTTTACAGCAAACACAACAAAAACACGACCTCTGGAATCTTCTGCATGCAAGATAAAGGCGTGACGGAGAAGCCTTGAGGAGGCTCAGGGGTCTGGTGACAGGTTTTGGGAGACAGAGACAGCCCAAGGTGCTGTGAGTTGGGATAAACTGTGTCAGTGGAGCTTCTCCTGGGTGGGAGGGGATGGTGGACCCAGTGTGAGCTGCAGAGGGGAGGGCTAAACCACCTGTCTTAAAGCACCAGGAAAGGGTTTTGCTCTCTTCCTCTGCTATTAGTGTATGACAAGCCCCTCTTGACCTCTATCAAACATCCAGTGGAGGCAAAAGAGGGCAGCCCATGGGTTCAAGCTGACGAGATTTGCTTTTCTAGTTGCAGGAGGGACACCTAATGGTCCGGCATTTCCAGTACCTGCGGTGGTCGGCGTACCGAGACACCCCGGACTCCAAGAAGTCCTTCTTGAACCTCCTGGCCCAAGTGGAGAGGTGGCAGAAGGAGAGCGGCGATGGCAGGACCGTGGTGCACTGCCTGTGAGTGTCAGCTGGAGGCAAGGGGGCTCTGGTGTGGGGGAAGACGCCACCAGCTGTGGCGTCCGTAGTTCTGCCTGGAAATCCTCTAAAAAGCCGTCACTGGGGTGACTTTGTCCCCAGATGGTGCTCTCTCTCCCACAACACGAGTTGTGGGTGAGGCACCTTGTGGTCACCATGTCAAACCCCCTCCACGAGATGGATGCTCAGCAGGAGTGACACCCGCTAGCAGCAATCCTGCCCTTCGTGCCGGTCCCTGCTCGCAGCGGGGCTTGGCAGAGGTCCCAGCCCTGTCACCACGTCCTGTGCTTGTAACAGGCTCCAAAAGGACGTGGCAGGAGCTCTGCAGCTCCCACCGTTTGCTGCTCATCAAGGTGGACCTGCTGTCCCTTCCCCTCCTCCTGGCGGGGTTTGGCTCACACAAACACCCGTGTGTGCTCTCCTCGCACGTTCGCAGATTGGTAGAGACAGCAGGCGAGCCTTTAATCAGAAATTAATTACAGCCTCGTCCATCTTCATTAGCCGAAGGAGAATTTGAGAGCATGTTTTGTAAAACATCGGCATCGTGTCCTCTCTTCCTCTCCCCGGTCCGCCTTGCTGCCGAGGATCAGCCGTGGTGGTGTGGGATGGGTTTGGCCCGGGATGGTGAGCGGTACCCAGCGAGCTGGGTGAAACGTGGGGTGGTCCCTCCAGCCAGCACTACCCAGCAGGTCATCAGCCCAGGGTCGTCCTGCCGAGGGGAGCAAGGTGGCAGAGGGACACAGTGACTTCCCCAAGGTCACACGAGGAATCGATCCGTGGCAGGGCTGGAAACTGAGCCCAGATGTCCAAGATCCAGCCCTGATGGTCCAGAAAGGTGTTTTCATGCTCTGTTGTGGCTCTTGTGAGGACGGGAGGGCAGGATCACAGCTCCTGCCGCCCTGTGGGTCTGATTCAGGTCCCCAAGATTGGGAGGACTCTGGGGTATGAGCCCCTTTTCTGGGACATCTCCTGGGATGGAGAAAGAGGCAATTAGAGGGAGCAGGAAGATGCTCTAATACCATCTTCCCATGACCAACACGTGTGTTTCTTCCATCAGGAACGGAGGTGGCCGGAGCGGCACCTTCTGTGCCTCCACCATGATCCTGGAGATGATCAAGTGTCACAACATGGCAGATGTTTTTTATGCTGCAAAGACCCTCCGTAACTACAAGCCAAATATGGTAGAGACCTTGGTAAGCACCAGACACCGCCAGCATCTGCCCTGCCTGCTGCTCCCTCCGACATCCCTCTGGCAGGGAGGAGAGGTGCTGGAGGATGCTCACCTCCCCAAACACCTCCTTTCCCATCCCAAATTCCTGATTTGCTGCAGGCTGGGGTGGAGAGGGAGGCGAGGCAGCTCGTGAAAGCAGCCTTGGGCTTGCTGTGCTGACATGCCCTTGGCGCAGGCGTTGGGCTTGTCGGAAACTCTTCCCAGGAGTAACGAGGCAGGTTTGCATTAATTCATGGGATGTAATTGTGGCTCTTCGGAGGGTTTGTGGCTCCGAGGTGGAGTCAAACAAATTTCTGTTGGGAATATAAAAGGGAACTGCATTTTGAGTGAAATTAATTGGTGGGCAAGCTGCTGTGGGGAGCGATGGAGCCACGTTTTGTGATGGGAAGGGGGAGGCAGCAGTGGGTCAGGGTGAAAAGCCCGTGCTGGATTTCCCAGATAACCAGAGAGGGGATGGAGCAGGCGCGTGCCCGTCCCCGTGGCTCAGCAATCCAGGTGCCTAGTGATGTTTTAAAAGCAATCAGCTGGAAATGTTTACCGTGTTTAGGTTATAAAATCCCTAAGTTGCAAAATGAAATGGTTCGGAGGAGGGGATGTGATTTGCATTAGGAATTAAAGTGGAGGAGAAGGTGAGGGAGGGGAGAGAGGAGCGGAGGGAGGGATGCAGATAATGGAAAGATGATGTGACAAGCATGAAGCCACCAGACCCATTGGGCTAAATTGCAAAGGGTATTAAAAAGAGGCAACATTTTCGCATCAGGACACGAGCGTCCTCCAGCCTCAAATGAACCTGAACCGTCTATTCTGGGAATCCCAATCTACCGGAGTCACTGGGAGGCCGGATCCTCACGCAGCGTAAAGAGCCGCAGCCCAGCGGAGAGCAGCCGGCGTGTAGCAGTTTCCTGCTGCCCCTGCATCTTCCCCCTTCTATTTGCCTGCGGCGTTTATTTTTATATGATGATAAATGGAAACAATCCCTTTTCTTAATCCAAAAAGCATTATGTGCTTTTAATCTAAGCTCTCGCAGCCTCCTCACTTCGAAGCCCTTCTCCCCCACTCCCACCTGGGCTCCCCGTGCCGCCGCCCACCCGCGAGGGACGTAACAGGATTTTCGGTACTTGAGCTTCAATCCTTGGATTTTGGGAGAGGAGCTCTTCCCTTTCCCTCCCTGTTGCTGCACCTGGAATGCTCCAGTCTGATGTCCCAGCACTTGTAGCAGCATCAGAAGCCTTATTTATTTGT
This sequence comes from Apaloderma vittatum, assembly GCF_000703405.1. Classification (NCBI taxonomy): domain Eukaryota; kingdom Metazoa; phylum Chordata; class Aves; order Trogoniformes; family Trogonidae; genus Apaloderma; species Apaloderma vittatum. The sequence goes on from NW_009733861.1 coordinate 34,512, forward strand.
TTTGAGATCTTTTCCCCCCCACTCCGGCTGCATTTGCTTGTTGGATGCTTGAAGGAGCCACATCTCATGGGGGTGGGCACTTCTGGAGGTCTGAGCTCCCCCTGCGGTTTTCTGTGCTGTAACTTGGATGAGGACAGCAGAGCACAAGAACAGGTCATGTAAAAGGACAAGAAGGGACAAGACTGCCTTCACAAGCCCAATTTCAGTGAATTTTGCTGTAAAACCCAGCCACACTGGGCTTTCCCTTCGTGCAGCTGGGGGGAAGCCAAGGGTGGGAAGGTGCTGACACCGTCCGTAGCTGCCTCGAAAAAGGGAAAGAACGGGAGAGGGGGCCCAGCCCAGCCATCACAGGCGGGTCAGGCTTTGACTTCAGCACCAAGATACTTGTTTGTCTGGTGTTTTCCTTGGAAGGTTTGGATTTTTGGAAGGGAAAGCTCCTGGGACTTCCCTTCATGCCTCTCCCCCCATGCAAAGCAAACGCCCAGACCAAATCTCTGCCAGGGATGGAAAACAGCAATTGTTTTTTTCTTCTTGATCTGAGCACACTCCCTGTTTGCAGCCTCTGCTGAACTCAAAAATAAAGAAACATTTTGATTTCAGGGCAAGGGTTTAATTTCAGACACTTTCCTTAGGGTTATCGGAACTTAATTTGCCTTGAAGAGGGATAGCTTTGGGAAATAGTTTGCTCGGGATCGTAACACCCTCTCTTCTCTCTCCAAACAGGAGCAGTATCATTTCTGCTACGACATAGCACTGGAATATCTGGAGACCCTGGAGACCAGATAGCACCTCGCCAGGACAGGGGTGGCAAGGGCTTGCGCAGGGGTCGTGCCAACCGCGCGTTTCGCACTCGGACGTTGCATTAGTGAGGAGGGAAACAGCAAAGGACCCACCGAGAAAACCCATCAGATTGAGAAAAAACCTGAAAGGACGCGGGGGGTGGACG
>NW_009733861.1:35548-35906 GCF_000703405.1 Apaloderma vittatum
GTCTCTTGGGGTCGTGGTCGCAGGGTCGGTGGGCGCAGGACGCGGCCCCACGGCACGGCCTGGGTGTCTCTAAAGCAGCCGAAGGGGAGGAGGAGGACAGAAGGAGCCAAGGACATTTCCCGGCAGGGAAGGATGGATATTTGGAGAAGAGACGTTGCTTTTTTGAATTGTACGTGGAATCGAAGCTGCTCTTCTGAGGAGCCCAGATGGCTGCCGGCAGGTTTTGCCCGTGGTGGGGACATGCTCTGAGCTGGAGCAAAGACCCCGAGAGGTGCTCTTGAGGTTCTGCCCGTTCGCACCACGAGTTTGATCTTCGCTTTTTTGGTTCTGTGAGTTGCGACCCTTTGTGCATCCAGCC
>NW_009733861.1:35955-37435 GCF_000703405.1 Apaloderma vittatum
CGGGCTCACGCTGCAGCACGGGCGACACTGGGCACGTGATGTCCCTCTGCAGGGACCAATCTGGACCCCTCCTGGTGCCTTTGACAGCTTTTCAAGCAATGGTTCTCCATCTCTGCACCATCTTCTCCATCTGTAGCAATTAATTCCTCCTGGGCTGACCCGAAGGCACCAGCCCACTGATCTATTGTGGGGTGAGCTGTGCTGAGCCCTGAGCCGTGGCAGCACGTTGGTGCTGGGCACAAGGAGGTCCTCGTGTCCCCAGTGCCACCGGGGGACACACATACGGGGCCAGCAATTGGAAGTAACTGATTCTTTTTCGGCTTCATCCTGCTGCAGGCAGGTGTGAGATGTCAAATTTTCTGTCTGATATTGTGACAGTGACAGCCTGGTTGCAATCAAGCTCTAGTCAGGGTTTTCTCTCTGTGCAAATGGCCTCAGGAAGGTGCAGCCAGAGGAGTCATAGGTCTGGGGCCTGCCTCGAAGGCTCGAGGAACCAAGGAGAGGTTGCTTCTGTCTTGAGGGCCAGGGAAGACCCCTTCACAGACATTTTTTTGGGGGGGAATGGAACAGAACAGATGAGAAACTGTCCTTCATAAGCTGAAGGTTGCATGCGGGCAACCTTATCCTTCATCGCTTCCTTAGCCTTCATCCCCCTCCTTATCCTTCATCCCCTCTATCCTTCATCTGCCCCAACCTTCAGCCACATATCCCCGGGGCAAGGGAGGCTTCCCTGCCCTGCCTGCCCGGATCCTGGAGATCCCTCTCCCTGAGGAGCATCACCCAGATCCATAACACGACTGAAAGCGTTGGAAGACTCCGTTTGGCCAGACCCATCTCCAGCATGAGGGCTGCAGAGCCGGAGTGGCTGCGCCCTGCGTGAGCAAGCCCAGGAGATGTTTCCATCCACCTTCCAAGGGTGGAGGAGAGCAAGAAGATGCATCTTTGCCCTCTCTCCTCCTTGGAGGATGTCCCACCTGCTGCCTTGCAAATGCCCAGGGGTGAAGCTGGGGATTTTGGCAGCATCGGGAGGTTTTGCCCAGACACTTGGCTTTCCTGCGTGCTCGCTGAATAATTCACACGGCCTGAGAAGAACTTATTCCAAGGGCTATACAACATTATTCCTCTCCTTTCCATCCGTCCTGTCTAACCCTGCAGTGTGCCCGTGCTGTCTTGTGACCAAATCATCTTTTTTTACCCCACCAAAGCTGCAAAACGGTCCAGTTACACCAGTACCTCGTAACACTGGTACTCACATCGCAAGCCTTGACTTGGAATAAATTAGTGTCCTTTTCCCAGTCCCCATCTCTCTGTAGATGTGTCCTAGGGTGCTGCCGGGGAGATGCCGTGTGGTGGGTGCAGAGAGGTCCCAGGGCTGCAGAAACTGTTCGGTTTTGCATGAGAACGGCTGAGCTGAGCCTTTGAAATTCCTGACAATGGGATCATGTTGACCCTGTTCAGCCTGGGGGATGCGGCTGCTTCA
>NW_009733861.1:37466-37821 GCF_000703405.1 Apaloderma vittatum
CAGTAGCCTGGATCATCGGCATCCGCCCTCCAGTCCAGAGGAAGGGAGCATCCCGCAGTGTTTTGTAGGTAAAGTGTTGCCAGAAAGTAGGAAAAAAAGAAAACTGAAACCCCATTTAGTCCTAAAGAGCCAACAGAGACTGGAGGAATTGTATATATGTTTTAAAAGTGAGATTATTTTTTTTTTTAATATCTCCTTGCTGGATGTCTCTGGGTTTTTAGGGCATCTTTTGTGAAGGGCAGACTTTGAAATCAAAGTGCTATAAAAGACAAGTGATCTCCAGCTCCTACCGAGATGCTCGTATGACATGAGGCAAGGACATCCTGTACATAGAAATATATATATAAAAATATAT
>NW_009733862.1:0-3324 GCF_000703405.1 Apaloderma vittatum
CGCCAACTGGACTCTGCCCCATCGACTACAATTCTCTGACTTCTTTTCTTCCACCAATTAGTGACCCACCTCACTAGCTGGTCATCCAGACCACACTTCCTCAGTTTACCTATGAAGATGCTGTGGGAGACGGTGTCAAATGCCTTGCTGATATCCAGATAGACCACCTCCACTACATTATGGAGGAATACAAATTATAGAGGAATACAGAGTTAATAACTTATGGACCAGGCCCATTAGTTGGGCAAGTACTATGCTGAAAATTGCAGATTTTTTAACTCCTTCTCTAGATTCAGTCTCCTGCTATTTAGTTGTATAGTTGCACCTTTCTGTTTTTTTCTTAGATGGATATATTTCCCTTTTTTTAAAATCTTGTTTGACATGCTCACGTCTGCCTTGTACACCAGTCCATCTTTTGAAATACTGTCTGAGGTCACTGACATAAAACGGTGTTTTTTTGCATCTGGCACCCGTGCAGATGCAAAGGTCCTTGCCAGTTTTTGATAAAGATGAAAGTTTCTCCAGAAGCATGAATCCAAAAATAATTTTATCAGAACCATATTGGATTGTTGAGAGCTGAGTGGTGTTACATAAAAAAAAAGATTACACAGGGACCTTTGCAACACAGATTTGTTGTTCTTCTCTGATCAGAACTCTAAGCATGGATCACCAATGTGACATACACAGCACATTCCCGCCATTACTTGCAGTATAGACACTAGTTCACACTTGCCTGAAGATGTCCAAAGCTGATTATAGCAGCCATTGGGATTTCTCTGCCTGAACAGGCAGCTTGTGGGGCCAAACAGCAATGCTACGTTTCACCGGTGTATGTGCAACTGTCCTGACTTTCATCCTTTAGCAGCTGGATTACCAAATCCTTTTGAGACACACACTTTGCTGGTGCATACTTCTCAGCAAAACTTATTTCTACTCATCATTTCTGGTAACTCCTTTTTGGTGGTGCCTTGTAAAGTAGCAAGCAATCCATTGTGAACTCCATACGTACCATGATCAACCTTAAGGACTTCTACAAGAATGAAATACTTCACTTCCATAATCAAATACTTGGGTTCCCTGTTGTTTAATTTGTGACCCCCAAATAACACTGATCTGTGCCCACTAGATGCATCAATTCCTTCAAGAGAAGATCTGGCAGAAACCTTGGAGGAATTACATCTTAGCATAAGTATATGGGACAAATCCAGAAACAGAAACATGCCTTGATTTAGACATCTTTTTCTGTAACTTACATTTTTGTTCTTTCTCCATCCAAATAGAGCTTCTCCTCACTAGCTAAGTCCACAGTACTTTCACCAGCTCTCTTTACGTATTTATCTCCACACTTGTAAGAATTTTTCTGCCCTATAACATTTTTTTCTGTAATTAAGGTTACAGTTCACTGTCACTGATTATACACCAAGATGACATGATTTCTTACAAATTGGCATTGCTTTCTTGCATTTCATGTCCTACCTCCTTAGGGACCTTTACAACCCTTTCCACTCCCACCAAATCATCCTCCCGTGTTCTTCATATTGTCTCATCGGTACGCTTAGTACCAGATACTCCCTGCCAATCCATCCTGGGGACAACCTGGAGAAGTAGTTCCTTAAGTGCAATGCACCTAATTTTATCTCCCAATCTTCTCATTATCATTGAAGAAAACTCTTAGGTAACAAACGGGTTAGCTGTTCAAATGCCTTCCTTCTTTGTCATTTATGCATGCCCTTGCTAAGTCATTACCGAGCTCAGTAGAGGAGGCTTTACAATATCAATTATACTGGTTGGATTTTTTCATTAGCTTTGTTTTTCACTTCCTTTATCAAGCATTCAGAAGTCATGGCACCCATGTGTTCCTTAGTTCAATTCCCAAGGAGATAATAGGAGACCAGCTGATACACAGAAGCCTAAAGGAGTCCCAGACGAGTATTGCAGCCACAGATGCTCCTATAATCTCAGCTGCCACCATCAGTTATAATAGCATAATGGTCTCATGGCACCACAGTTTTATTTTGCTTCTCTAAAGGTAAAATACCATCTTTGTTACCTAGTAAGCATGGCAGAGATGAAATTCATGCTCTAGACTCTGTCCATAGACTCCATGTTCCTTCTTAACAGTACAAAAAACACAACAAAAAACTGCTAGGGATTGAGTTACTAGTAATACCTTGGGATTTACATCATGTCCTTAGGTGAGTGCTTGCCCTTGCAACAAACATTCATTTAAATGCGCAGAAATCCTTCCAAGCTCAGTGGGATTCTGGATTTCTCTTGTCTGATGTGTCAAATCCTGCAGGATGTTTTTTCTTCTTTTCAGCACATGTTAAGGAAGGTAAGTTCTGATTTTGAGTCTCAAGCATTTGGCAGTTTTACATGGGCTGATGTCTCCAGACCATGCAACAGCAGGTATCTGGGAGGCCCTTTAGGCCAGTCTGTTTTAATAGCTGCCCATGTGGATCCACACATCCCTAGTGGATCTGCACATCCTGCCATTCCTGGTAAAGCTTCCATCTGAAAAAGCAATTCTGTTTCAGATTGACATCCTTGCCCCCCTATAGCCAAGAATTCTCATCCAGCTTGGGATCTGCCTGGGAACCAGAGTCTCTCTCTTAGGTCTATGGCAAATAACTCAAGAGCTGAAATTCCTGTATTTTTTCACTCAGTTAATTAGCAGTCTCTCCAAGCATGTGTCTGAATGTGAGGCTGGCAGTTAACAGCTGCTACTTTTAATAAGACCCTAATTCCTGCTTTCACATTTGTAAATATATAAATACATCTGTTGAGGTCTTATCCATCATGTTATTGACCTTCACTAGCAGATTGTAAGATACTCTGTGTTAAATTGTTTTTCAACCTTCTTCTTGTGCAGGATTTGCCCATTTTTTCCATAGTTTCCTCTTTACTGCTGAATTTATATATGGTACAGAAGTTGTCAAAGGATCTCCTGGGCAAAATGTGGGGAAATTGATGACAGACTCCTTAGTGTACAAAATTACAGTTTCCCTTTCCTATAGTACAAGCTTCACTTCCTATAGCAAAATGTTACACAAAAAGTTTTCAAAGCTCATCTGGTCACAGGAATCAGTGTAGTTTTTCCTGCTGTCTCAGAAACATTGATTTGGTCTAGAGCATTTAAAAATGTTTTGGTTTGATTTTTTTTAATCTCAGGTGACTTTTCTAAAAATAAATCTGAGCCATATTCTCAGCAGAAAAAATGACAAATAGAATCTGACCAGAAAATCCACTTTCAGCGCTCTCCCCTCGCTCTATTTTCTTTCCTCTTCACAGTCTAAAGGAAGGGTCTGACTGATCTTTCATGAA
>NW_009733862.1:3334-3835 GCF_000703405.1 Apaloderma vittatum
AAAAACAGGAGAATCTTTAATAGAATTTATACAAAGTATTCAATCCCCTCCTATGAGGACTTAAGAGGCATAGTCATTTCACTTGAAGATGGAAGACAGGTACAAAAGGATTATCCAGAGTTCTTTCAATGATTTAAGAAAGGCTGCCCTACTTAACAAGATAGTTAGCCTTTCTGCTGCTTGAAGTGGAGGATATAAAAGAAAAAAATACCCAGTGAGCCTTAGGAAGCCAGGAATTATGAGGAGTTCCAGTGGAGAGCAACTAAAAAATCAATAAAATGTTCCAGAAGTTCCTCCAAGCTACACGAGGAAGGAAACTTCTGAGGAGGAAGAAAAAAGGACCTAATGTCTAACTTAACGACAGGAGCCCAGAAGATAGCAACATGGACTTCAGACTCTTCTGACCTTGACATCTAACTTCTTAATGGGAGAGAGAATTAATAGAATGGGAAAACCAGGACTGTTTTCTCTGGGAGCACTAAGGAGAAGAGTCACACTTGG
>NW_009733862.1:3868-5901 GCF_000703405.1 Apaloderma vittatum
GTACTTACCACCACAGTGGCTACATCTCCGGTCGGTCCACAGTATAGGAGAGATCAAGGTGCTGTGCAGGAAGGAATGGTCTTCAGGGGCGATGGTGGTCACCCCTCACCATTCCTGGTGCCATCTCATCATGCTTTGGGCTTGCAGAACCTCTGCATCCAGATCTCACTCTCCTTCCTTAGCTCCAAGTGACCAGCAGGAGGAAAGGTCTTCTAGGATTGCCTTGGATCAGCGTGCAAGGTCAGTGCTGAAGACCAAGCTGCTGTGAGATTAACGGAAGGGCCGACCTCTTGACCTGCAGAAAGGCATTTAGGAGAGCGTGACCCACAGAAGGCAGCGTGGATGGCCTAGTTTTGTCACAGGCTCTGTAACCCAGCAGTGAAGTCAGCAATGTGGGAAAGGCGGCTTTAGGCATTTCAAATTAGCAAAGAGAACAGCGCTGGAGCTTTGAAAACTGATTAAGCGAGTAGAACGCAGGGCTGAGTCACTCCGTATTTGTCTCTCAGTGTGCATGTGGACATATATAGATACATATTTTTGTATGCGCGTGCGTGCGTTTGAGTGAGGGTATGAAAAAAATAGGAGCATGAAAGCCACTGCAGTATCGAATTGAGAGCTGAAACTGTCACATCATATGAAACAGACCCAGGGAACATGTGAAGAAGCAGTCATAGATATTTTAAAACTTCTCTTCAGCATTTCGCTCACATTTGGTAGCATTTACATCTGATACCCACTATGACTTTTTTTTTTTCCCTGAAACCAACATTATCCTTTTGAAGCAATGTTTGACGAAAATGCAAAAAATTCTTGGCCAGCAAAAGATTTTTTTATCTCTCAAAGTCCTATCATTCAGCTTCATGCCGTGAATAAACATGCTGATGTTCTGAATAAAAGAAGGATTAGGAAGATTAAAATGCACACCACCAGACCTGCTGAAAAAAGGCTGAAGTATGATACAGCCTGCTGCACGCCTTTGCCTTGAGGATCACAGCTGAAACTATTCTCGTCTTTTACTTTCGGGTAGTTCAGAGAGATGTTGTGTCCAGATCCCTCGTTCCGAGTTTTTCATAAAAGTTGTAGCAAAAAGGACATTGCAAATAGAGTGCTGCTGAGTGAATGATCGAATTTTATTTATTTATCTTTGTTATTACAGGCAGATGTTGCCTCAGGAAGTTGAAGCAAAGAATCAGGAACTGACAGATTAATAATTAAATTGGGAAAGTTGGCAGGCCTCCTGCTACTTCCTCTTAATACATAGCATCTACGAATGGAAGTGTGCAGTATCCCGGTGGCTCTCCTTCCGAACTGGCTCATCCATTACTGGGTAATGATTTTCCGTCGAGGCAACGGCAAAGCGCAGGGCCTGTTACACCAGCTACATAAAGTTAAAAAGACATTACGAATAAAACATCCGCCATGGCTTTTACCAACATTTCTACACTGCCTAATGCCGACACGTGTTTATTGCACTTAATAACGTTTACATAATTCTTCCTTGAGCTCATTACAGCTGTCAGAAATCTGAACAGAGGGTATTTTTGCCTGTGTTTGTCTCTGAGAGACTTCGCAGTCACTAAGCCAAGATGAAGCGTGGCCAGAGGAGGCCGAAGGCCCCATCGGCCACTGAGCTGCTGGGACGGAAACCTCGTTCCGAGCATCCGTCCCAACCTGAGCCCTGTCCCACCCTTCCTCTCTTTCGGGATTTCTTCCCCAGCAGGAAAGCCAACATTTCTCTCTGCATCCTCCCAGAGCTGCCCGTGAGGCCCAAATGCCCGAGTAAGCGGAGCCGGAGCCACCCCAGCCCTGGCGTCGAGGCGAGGGGCGGCACACCAGGGCTCTGAGCGGGTGCCCGGCTCGGACTGCCGAGAGGAGAAACTTCATCCGGAGGCTGCAGCCAGAGCTCGTAACCAGTAACACCGCGGCCCACAGCGGGTCGGGTCTGCAGGGTGAGCGGGCGGCAGAGCCCGTCCGGCGCCTCAGCCCGCGGGCGCTGGTCAAGAACGTGGGCGACGGGGACGACGAGTCCCCGT
>NW_009733863.1:0-287 GCF_000703405.1 Apaloderma vittatum
GCTCAACCTAAGGAGGAGATGCATGAGAGCAGCCCAGGCTGGAGGTGACTCTTCCATCCCTCGCGGGTCCCCACTTTGGTCACCCCGAACCCCAGGGGGACGCTGTGATGGGGGATCAGGATCAGCTCGGCAGATCTCGGTGCCATCCCCGCGTCCCCTCCATCTCGCAGCCCACCGGCACCTCGAGGAGCTGAGCGAAGCTTCACCGACGTCCTTCCAACCCATGGGGGCCATCTACCTGCCCACCAAGGCAGCCGCCCACGAGGACACCGACACCGAGATGACCC
>NW_009733863.1:319-3158 GCF_000703405.1 Apaloderma vittatum
GGGGGTTGCACCAGACTTTTTTCCTCTCCCCCCCGACCTTTTCCCTAATCTGCTTTCCCAAAGACTGCAAAGCAGGAGCTGACGGGCGGGATGTTTCCGAAGCGGCTGGTATCAATGATTTATATCGGGAACCCCCAAAGAGCCAGCCGAGGAGGGGTGGGGTGGGGTGTCCTCCAAACCTTCACGCCTGAGCAGCTCCCATGGGTGAGGAGGAACCCGATGAATGGCGCAAGGTCAAGCTGAAGGAGCAGTGGGAGGGGCGTGGATGAATTAAAAGGAGGTCCCCAATCCTCCAGGTGTGACAGGTGTGAGCACTGGGAACAGGGGGAGTGGGACACGAGCAGCTTCTGTGCTCCTCTGCCGTACCTTACCCCAGGTTTGGATGGAGGCAAGCCATCCCGTCCCCGATTTTTTGAGCACCCCAGGTGTCAGAGTTGCAAAGCGCTTTACCCCACAACCCCAGATATCCCACCACCCACAGGAGATGCGTTTTGGGGTGGCCCCAGAGCCCCCTTTTCCTTGCCCTGTGCCGCCAACCTGTGATCATCCCTTGGGGACCCAACCATGGAGAATCACAAAGAAGATGGAGTGGAACATCTCCCTTACGAGGAAAAGCTGAAGGAGTTGGGGCTCTTTAGCTTGGAGAAGGGGAGGCTGAGGGGTGACTTCATAAATGTTTATAAATATGTCAAGGGGGAGTGTCAGGAGGACGGAGCCAGGCTCTTCTCAGGGATGCCCAGTGACAGGACAAGGGGCAATGGGTGCAAGCTGGAGCACAGGAGGTTCCACAAAAACATTAGGAAAAACTTTTTCCCTGTGAGGGTGACAAAGCCCTGGCACAGGCTGCCCAGGGAGGGTGTGGAGTCTCCTTCTCTGGAGACATTCAAAACTCATCCGGACGCGTTCCTGTGTGACCTTCTCTGGGTGATGCTGCTCTGGCAGGGGGGTTGGACTAGATGATCTTTCGAGGTCCCTTCCAACCCCTGACATTCGGTGGTTCTGTGAACCTCCGTGCTGAGGTTCACCACATGGAACCTCCTGGCTGAGCTTCGGGGGGACACAAAACACGCTCTTGGCCTGGTAGCTCGTGGTTCTCCACTGGCATCCGTGAGGAAGGACCTCTCCCTCTCAGCATTGCCTCGGGGTCCATCAGGCTCAGAGAGCTGTGCCCCCAAAGCACTTTGAGATGATTGGAGTGAGGCCAGGAGGCCCAACAAGGAGAGGTCCCACCAGCAGAAGACAGCATCGGTCAAGGCAAATGATGTTTTTCTCACCAGGGAGCGCAGGGCATTGTGCTTCGTCCTCTCTCCAGCTTCACTGGGGATGAAGAACACCCCAAACTTGAGGTTTTTCCCACGTGTCTCCTTTTTCCTGTGGTGCTTCAGAGGGGCTGGAGAGCACCTGCTCCAAATTAGGAGCAAAACCAGAGTCAGAGCTGCTTGGGGTCCACCACAAGAAACCAAAAGCTCCTCAGCCCAGGTGAAGCTGGGCCCTGGATCCCATCTGAGAAACTCCAGGAGCTCATCAGGTGCTGGAGCAAACACCTCAAGACCACAGAATCATACAATCACAGAATGGCCTAAGCTGGAAGGGACTTTAGAGATCATTTTAATCCAGCCAGGGACGCCACCTCTCGACTAGATCAGGCAACACATGGGGACTGAACGGGAATCGAACCTGCGATCTTAGCGTTGTTAGCGCCACGCTCAACTGAGCTAATCGGCCCCCCAAAAATCTGGGCTCTGAAAAGCTGGGCAGCGCAAGCATGAAATCACCCCTGCCCCAAGGCCAAGAGGGGGGCAGGAGGTCTGCAGGGCATCCAAGCAGCCCAAAACCTGAAATAATTTCCTCTAGCAGTGAGATCACCCCTTTCCTTGCCAACTGCCAAGCTGCTGTGGGTCGTAAGGTCATCACTTGGTGACCTCATCCACCGGTTGGTGACCATCATCACTTGATGATCACACAACGCGTGATCCTGGCACGTGAGAAAGCGTTAATTCCAAGAAGGGCACTCGTGGGCTCGATCCACCAGAGATGGTTTTCTCCCTGCCCCATCTGAAATGCAGCAGATCAGGATGGCAAAGCTCCCTTTGGTCTCCTGAATGTCAAATTCTTGAGATCCCACCCCATCAAAGGTTGGGGCTTGAACCATGAGAGCACACAGTTTAGCTACCACTCACCTAGTTCCACCTGAGATGCCCTCAGCCACCCCAGATCCTCGTAGAGCGGCTGGCATGTAGGACACGAGGACTACAAGAGATGGAAGCTCTCCTGGAAGAGCAGCTGGAGGCCAACCAGGTACCCCACATCATCTCCGACGGCCTCAGCAGCTGAATGCAAACCCAGTCTCTCCGTCAACTGCTTGGACACCCCCTCCCTGTCACCGCAGACACACATGGACAAAGCAGATCCCAGGATGGAAACCTGTTGAGATGTTTCCACCACCAGGCTGGGCTACGGAAGACATCCTTGATCATGAAATCAAACCACAACCTCCCAACCCGCGGTCAGGAACAGCCTTACAAAGAGGTCAGAGCCACCCCAGTGCCTGAAACTGGAGCAAGTTGGGAAGCCACAGGGCAGGAGAGAAGACCAACAGGCCCACAACCATCCTCGCAGGGGAATCCTAGAATCATTACGGTTGGGAAAGACCTTCAAGGTCATCAAATCCAACCGTTACGTAACTCCACCAGGGCCACTTCTAACCTGCGTCCCTGAGCACCACAGCCTAGATGGCCTCGAAACACACCCAAGGATGGAGATCCACCAGTCCAAGGGTGGCTTGCTGGCCCGTCCTGCATCCACCTGTGGGGCGCAGGCTCGGCAGTGCCGAGTGGGA
>NW_009733864.1:0-260 GCF_000703405.1 Apaloderma vittatum
CTCAGGTCCTTCTGCTTGCCTCCGCCCGGCCTTTGATACGCCACAACCCCCCTCCCCTTGCCGAAGTTCAGACCTGTTTACTCCAGCCTGTATCTCTGAAGTTCAAATGTACATGTGCTTCCCCCTCAGCTGAGTGACAGCTACAATGGAAACGTCTCGTTCGCTCCTGGTTTGCATTTAATTACACTGGAGATGCAATATGTTTATGGCAGGAGAAAAACTACTTGTCTTTACGCTTGTTAGGGATATTCATTTATCCG
>NW_009733865.1:0-1029 GCF_000703405.1 Apaloderma vittatum
ACTGGTCTGTAGTTTCCTGGGTTTTTATCTCGACTTAATTTAAAGACTGAAAATTATGCCAGTAATTTTTGTTCTTCTTCCTGCTCACAAAATGCTTGCAAATGAATCCTGTTTCTTTTTTCAAACATATTCACTATCTCTACTTATTATTATCCCTCAGTATTACAATTATTCACACAGGTACCACTGAATCCTCTTTTTTTAATGTAGTTGGGAAATTATTCCAGCAAAGTGCAAGAAGCAGGCAAGAATTAATAGCAATCAAGATCAGGGACAGTATATTCATACGCTAATATCTTTTATCCACATGATTACTTTTAATATTTTTTGCGTGTAGTATTTTTTTGCATGAACAACTATTTCTTCAGCTCGTAAACAAAACCCATGTAAGCATGTCTGCTAGTAGTAAAGCAAAGGGGACATGTGCAGATGATTCCAGTGCCTCTCTGGAGTCAAACAAATGTAGATGAATAAATATGCCTAAGCCCAGAACTGACACTACACATTTTAGAGTTTTTGAGTCATTAGAGATTCCAGGTCACAAGGATGAATGTGAAGACACCCGTCTGACCTTGCCCCTGGAGCAGCACAGGACCCCTGAGGACACAGCCTGCCTCACACTAGTCGCTGGGCTTGTGGTCCAGTTCTGCAGGGTCCAGCTCTGCAAGGACTCGTGTTTTGCCACTGTTCCCCATTTCAAGGGGTTGTCTCTCCTTTACTAAAATGAGGAGAAATCAGCATTGGAGCGTATGTCCTGTAGCACAGTGATGTCGTGTCTTAGACGACCACATCTGCTCTGCACGCCCATGGAATAAGTCAGCCTCTGGCCCAGAAGGAAACAAAAGTTTCTCTTTTCCTCTTGAAAGTAGGAAGGATGGAGGCAAAAGGGAGACTCAGCCCAGTATTGTGCAGGTCCTTTGACCCTGCCTGGAGTTCAAAACCACCATCGCCCTCCCCATCCGTCACTCAGGTAAGCATCTCCTTTCTCCCCAACTTTCCCTGGAGGCTCTCAGCAAAAGTCATCACAGC
>NW_009733866.1:0-484 GCF_000703405.1 Apaloderma vittatum
AGGTAAAGGGGTCTGCTCCCCCCATTCCCCCCACTCAATCCTCCCATAGATGACAGCCCATGTCCCCAGCCCCTTGTGTTGGATAAGCCCCTGTGTTCACCCTGGGGCTGCCAGAAGGGTGAGATGAGCTGTAAAACCCTCGTCCCCGCATGCTGAGACACCAGGGGGTGGGTTGGCTGCAGCCCGCCCCAGTGTGCCCTGACAGGGAGAGTCTCCGGACAGCGCGGCCTCCACAAGCAGGTGTGATTGTACATCCATCCCCTCTCAGCATGACCTGCTCCATCCCTTGAGGAGGGCTGTACCTGGCTCAGGAGTGCCATCCCCTCCAGCTGGTGGGGTGGGTGACATGTGAGCTATAGGATGTGGCTTCCCCCTCCCAAAACAAATCTTTGGTTCCCAACATGCGAGGGAGGTGAGTCCGTGTCCGACCGCGTGTGGGGTGACTCGGGACTGCAGTCCTCCAGCTTCGCTGGCAGCGTCGGGG
>NW_009733866.1:628-884 GCF_000703405.1 Apaloderma vittatum
CCCTCCCCCCCCCCCCTCCAGCCCCTGGCTTTTCAGCCCACCCTTGGGGCTGAGCTGGGACTGGCGGCAGTGCAGGTTGGGGTGTCAGGCATGCTTTGGCATTGGGAACCCCCCTGCGCCTTCCTGTGGCTGTTGACTCCTGCCCCAGTCCTGGCTTCAGACACACGCTTCTCACCCCATTTTGGCCCACCCTTCCTTTTCCCAGCACTGAGGTGTCACCAGTGGCACATGGAGACTGACAGAAGGGGCAGATGAC
>NW_009733866.1:959-1348 GCF_000703405.1 Apaloderma vittatum
GGCGAGGCAAGAAAGTGCGTGAGGGCTGGTGGCCCCAGCCCCAGTTCTGCTGCCTCACTTTCCCCTCTGTGTCATGTTATACAGCTTCTTTACTTAGACAGGTTTTTCTTATCCCTCCTTCTTTTTTAGTTTATTTCTCTCCTTTTTTTTTTAAACCGATCACATTCAATGAGTTTAACACTTCAGAGTGGCTGCCGGCCCCAGCCCAGCTCTCCCCCTGCGGCTCTGACTCAGAGCTGGCCCTCCTCAGCCTTCCCCCAGCGCACACACCATACACACGTGCATACACGTGTGTGCACACACACACACAAAGGAGCAGAGCTGGAGTAGGTTCACAAGGCAGTTGGGCAAGGCGGTTGGGGCATGAGTGCCCCACATCGAAGGGGAAG
>NW_009733866.1:1379-7626 GCF_000703405.1 Apaloderma vittatum
GGAGAGGGGACCGTTTCTGCAGGGGCAGGGTGCTGAGCTGAATCCAGCACCTTGCTCAGCAGCGGGATGCACACTCTACTTCGTGTCTTCCCAGTGAGAATCTCAAGCCTGGCAATAAACCCTTTTTAATGCCATTTTGTTCAGGGATTTTAGCTTAAAAAAAAAAAGAAGAGTGGGGCTGGAGGAAATTTCTTCACTGGGACGATTAGAAAACTGCTCCGTTTGCACACCCCACCAACACAGACACCCTCTCTCCTTCCCCTGGGGCACATGCCTGTGGCTTGGGAAGATACTGGGTGCTGCACCCCAACTCTGGACCCACTGCACCCCAGACCCACCTGACTCTTTGCACCCACCCAGGAGTGCAGAATCTGCTGCCCTTACCTGGAGGAGGGTCATGTTCAGGCATGGATGGGGGTGGCAGGACCCTCCCAAGCCATGCAAAGTGGTTTTGGGGGTATCTATGCTATGGCCTCTCCTTGGCGGGGAGCCTGACTGGGTGTCGCTGCCTGCCCATGCCTCCCCCCCACAGCATCGCCTGAGGAAGCGCTGGCACCTTGACAGGATCAATATGGCCTCTGCCAGGCTCCCTGCCTTCCAACTCCCCTTCCACTCCCCAGCTGCCAAGTCTTTTTTTGGTCTCTCTGCCCACCCCACCCCCACCCCCTGGGAAGGAGATACTGCGCTTGGGGAGGGATCAGCCCCCACGACACCCAGACCTGGGTCCTCCTCCCCAGCCATTGAGTTTTGCCTTCTCTCATCGCCAGCCACCAGCAGAACTGCTGCCACTCGGGAGAGTGTTTTCTGCGTTGTGTGCTGCTGGGGCCGTATATATGTTTGCCCACGTCCCCCCTTCCTCTCGCTTGCACAAGTCGGAACTTTCCTGATGAGTTCAGAAAGATTCGTGCCTTTTCTCCCCAAAGCTGCAGGTCTTTTGGGCATTGGCATACAGTTCTCACGTTCCTTTTAGGGACAAAATCAGAAGGGTACCTCCATCACTGCACAAGTCGGGAGAGGTCTCGCCATCTCCCATGCCCCGTGTCCTCCTCTGGAGGCCACGAGTAGCTCCAGTTCCATGGGGACAGTGACTGAGCACCATGCAAAACACCAGGCTGGCATGACCCCCTGGATTCTGGGCTGCTGGAGACAGTACCAGGGGCTGGGTACATGGCTCAGGCATCCAAAAAGGGACACTCTTACTCACACATCTCTCTGTGTGCCTGATCAACTTGGGCTATATGTTTTGCCTCGGTGTCTCCGAAGAGCAGGGCTGTCTCTGGCTGCCTAATGTGTATACCCACGCATGGCCCAGGACGTGGGCAGTGCCACCTCGCCTCCCTCTCGGCGCCTCAGGTAGGAGCTTCTCATTTGCTCCTCGGGCACCGCATCATGGCCTCAGGCCAGCTCCCTGTTGCACGGCCGGCTTGGTTTCCATCTCCATCCCTCTCTCCCGATGGGGTTTTTCCGCTCCTGGGGAGTGCTGCCTGCTGTCCTGGGATGGCTCCCGCTGCCGCTGCTTGCAATCTTCCCACTTGGAGGGGGGAGTTCAACCACATCTGCACCTCTAGGCGTCGTTCGTCACAGTCCTGGTCCTAGTCTGAACCCAGAAAGAGTGACCAGGCACAGAAACCCCACTAGTTCCTCCCAGATGAGGACACCTGAGCCCTCATCCAGCTTGCCCAGAGAGCCCCACACCTCAGCTGTCTCCAGCACAGCTTCTCCTGGCTTTGGCTGCTGATCCACCCAGGGGAGCAGGCACCCAAGCGGCTGCAGCTACCTGGTGTATTCTCCCCTCCCCATCTGCCTTCCTCCCGCAGGGCCTTATGGCAGCTCCCGCAAACCTCTCTCCTTCCTGCTCAGCTCACGCTTGGCACCCGTCCCCAGCACTCGCTCAGCCTGGCCAAACCTCGCGTTGAGTCAGGAACACCTGCCTGTGTTTTTCCTCAAGCCCTAGATCTCCAGGGTTGTCGGGTCCTTGAGAGCCACCAGGATCTGGCTGTGCCCATTGCATGAGAGCAGGCACACACCCCAGACCTTGTCCCAAATCCTGCTGAGGGGGATTGCATGTTATGTCTGGGGTGAACATCCCTGTGGGAAGAGTTGAGCGAGAAGCAGGTTCCTGGGGAGCAGTGGGGATGCTGATAAGGGACAAAACAGCCATCAGGAGTAGGTGCCCTGGCAGCTGCAGTAGCTGAGCCCCCAATGCTGGCTTTTCACTCTCTGGATACCCCCATGCTATTTGGGGTCCCAAAACCCAGCCCCACTGTGCATCCAACCATACTTGGTGTTTCTCTAGCAACACGCCAGTCTGCGGCCATGCCTGTGGTCAATTCCTATGCTAGTGGTTGGCAGTGAAGACCTAGAAAAGGTATGTGCAGGCAGCATAAAGAGTTGTCACTTTTCACCCCAGCTCACCAGGGGATGAGAGGGGACTCAGCTCCAGCAGGTAGCAAGACCCTGACTCCTGTCCCCAAACTGGTGTCTGGCCAGGCAGGCTCACTGTCACCACCCAATGCCTTGCCGAAGTTCTGTTATCCCCTCATTGCAACTCTAGTTTTGCTAAGGCGCCTTGCTACCTTCAAGCCTTCCTGAGCATCCCAGCTCTGCCAGGCAAGGGTCCTGTGGTGCCCACACCGCTTGGTTGCACAGACGGGGACTCCCTGCCCCAAGCAGATGCACCGCAAGCTGTGGGAAATGTCTTCCCCCGGGGAGATGGAGGTGACACTCTCACCCGGTGCACAGACAGCATGGCTGGCCAGGGTGCCAGCTCACTCACAGACGTCATGTGCCATGTGTATCCTCCACCAGCACGCCTCTGCTCCGAACTTCACCTGCCCCACTCAGCCAGCCGCTGCCATCTGCATCCCCTCCAAGGGTTCAGTCCAGTTCTAGGCAATGTCACTTCGCCCGTCATTTCATCATCTCTCCTCTCCTCTGGAGGTTGTGATCCTGTCTCCTCACATTGCTCCTTGCCCCCTTTCCTAGGACTTGCAGCTGCTTTCCTGTTGGGTTTCCTGCACGTGGGGCTTGGACCTCCTGAAAGTGGGTCAGTCCCTGGGCTGAGCTGATTTGCCAGGCCCTGGGTCCTGCTCCCACATGGGCACCACCATTTCATGAGCCAGCCGTGCTCCCAGGGATGGCTCAGGAGAACCAAGCGCTGCATGCCGGTTCCTGCCGTGGCATTGTCTTGGCCTCCAACATCACTGCTCCTGGATCTGCCTCTTCGCTTGGTCTCAGGGCTCCCTCCAGGCTGGTTTGGGGGACCTTGGTTGCACCCGTTGGCACAACCAGGCTTGCCACGGAGGTGGCTGCATGCCCCCACAAGTGAGACTGGGCTCAGTCAAGCTGGGTGCCAAGCAACCTTCACGTGTGGCCTCAGATGCTGAGCAGAGGCCACAGTGGCCTCAGTTGTGCCTCTTGTTAGTGTTTTGTGGCAGATGAGCAGCACGGATTTAAAGCTGCATCTGCCCTGTGTTCCCTACCTCCGTCTGCACCCTGGGGCCCTCTTGGTGCCACAGACCAGTAGGCAACCTAGGGAGATGTGGCCTGACCTTTTCCAAGCCTCCCAGCCACAGGGCTAGGATGGAGCTCATAAAACATCCCAAAACGTGTACAGTGAGGTGGCAGCTCCTCAGCACGGTGTCATCATCCAGGTCCAGCTCCCCTACTCCACACTGCCTGGGGACAGGGGTGAGGAGGGGCTGCACCCCCCTGCGGTCCTGTCAAGAGCCCTGGCCAGAGGCATAGCTCAAGGTGCAAGGTGGGCTGAAGAGTCCAGGTGTTGCTGATGCTGAGGGCTCCAGCACGCTTTTCACCTTAGCAATATAGCTTGTTAATTGCTGCTCTTGCCATTATTGTTAATTGTTATCATCCGCACACCTCGAGCAGTCACTGCGGAGGGCAGGCTTATGAGAAAGAGCACTGATGGATTTATCTTGAGAGGAAGTCACAGATAAAGGATTGCTCAAGCTTCGTAAATAGACCCGAGGAAAAAAAAATTAAAAAATAGGTCAAATCGCATTGAACTTCCTGGTAAAACAAGCCTGTTTGAGTGCTGGGCCCCAAGGACAGACGAGAGCAGGCAGTGGCTAGTGGTGAGGGGGCTGGCGAGCAGTGCACCCCAGGGAAGGTGGGAGCTGACAGGGCGGCAGCTCCCCGGGTTGACAGCGCACGCCCATGGCCTTGGGGTCCTGCCTCCCCAGTGCTCTTCCTCCCCAGTGCCCTCCCCTCTTGTGCCCAGAACTTCTGTAGGGCCAGCACCCAGGGCCGAAGGAAGCTGGCTGAGCCCAGAGCTGGGGTCAGTCGGCTGCAGGAGGGCTCCTGGGGAGGTGCCACATTCAAATAGCTGCAGGGTAGAGGTACCACAGCCTCCCTGGGCAACCTGGTCCAGCATTTGACCACACTCGCAGGAAAAGAAAAGGTTGTTTCTTCTGTTTAAACAGAATTTGCAGTGTTTCGGTTTGCACCCGTTGCCTCCTGTCAGCCTGGTGCTGTCCTCATTGCACCCTCCCTTTGGACATTCACATCCATTGGTAAGATCCCTCTGAGCCTTCTCTTCTCCAGGCCAAACAGTCCCAGCTCTCTCAGTCTCTCCTCATAGGAGAGATGCTCCAGCCCCTTCATCATCTTTGTGGCCCTTTTGCTGGACTCTCTCCAGTACGCCCATGTCTCTCCTATATTATGTAGCCCTGAGCTGGAGCCAGCACTCCAGATGTGGCCTCACCAGTGCCAAACAGAAGGGGAAGGATCACCTCCTTTGGACCTTCTGGCAACCCTTTGCCTAATGCAGCCCAAGGGCATGTTGCTGGCTCATGGTCAACTTGGTGTCCACCAGGATCGCCAGGCCCTTTTTCTCCAGTCTGCCTTCTAGCTGGTCAGCCCCCAGTATATGCTGGTGCCAAGAGTTGTTCCTCCCTCATTTCTATTTGTTTGGCTCCATTCTGGGGGGGGAATGTTATCAAAGCTCCCCAAGAACGATGTGAAATGAACCAAAGGGGAAAGTGACCCTGCCTTTGTAGCTTGCTCTTGCCATTGTGCTGTGATGTTGACTGGGTCCAAACTGGGAGGTAAAGTGTCCTGGGAATAGCCCTCAGGACCTTCCCCAGCATCCGCACCCTTGAGCACAATGCATTGCTTTCCCTGCTGTTCTCACTGCGTTCCTTGGCAATTGTCCACTCTGGGTTTGCTGGGCTTTTGAACATTTGGGAGCCATGAGCTGACACATTGACCAAGTCAAAATTATTCCTCCCTCCTCTCCAGTTTGCGTTTATGCACGTTGAGTTTAGTCTGCTGTTTTATCATCTAGCCATTTGCTAAGCATGAGTTCCTGCCGCAGCTTCTTGTATGCACCTGTGAGCCAGCCAGAGCCTTTGAGGCACAAGGAGTGCCAATAGCAAGCTGGGGATTAGGGACCTCCCCAAAAAAAGCCCCAAATGGACACCCCTGCACCTTGCACTCACACAAGGCCAGTCTCTACAGGGTGAATGGTAGGTCTCCTCACTGTGAAGTGTTGTGCCAGCAGGAGCATCTCATCCTGCCCCAGGACGTGCTGCCAAAGGCTGCGATGCTGCGTGGGCATGCCCTGCTCCAGTACTGCCAGTGTGCCCTGCTCCAGCACCGCCAACATGCCCTGTTCCGGCACTGCCAGTGGGACTGCAGCATCTCCGTCCATGAATGTTAAACGAAATAGGACTTTATCTTATGTAATGGTGTTTAATGTTTAATGCTGTTACTTATAAGGAGGGCGTTACGCAGGGACAGCGCGTGCGCCGGAGGCTGCCGCTAGATCGTTCTCTTCCCAAAAGAGGCGCAAGTGGCCTCTCTAATCCCTTCCTCAGGGTTTTCTCTGCTTTGAAGGGACTCAAGTGGAGGTGTTACCAACCCCCCTCCATGAGGTTCTCACTCCAGGGGAGCATCCCCCAGGTGTTGCTCCAGCTGCTGTCAATTCAGGTTCCTCTGGCTCAGTTCCTCGTACCCATGTTCTGAGCCATGTGTCTCCCTTGCTGCGTTCACCCACCGACACTCTTGACCCGGGGGGGGGGGGGGACCAGCCTGACCCCAATTCATTGTTGTGGGGGGCTCCCCAGCCCCCACGTGAAAGCTGGGCTGGAAGCCTGGGTGCTGTCCTTGATCCCAGCAGCCATTTCCCAGCCCCAGGCTGCTTGGTTTTGCTTCCAAAGAAAGGGGTTCAGGGCTGGGACTCCCTGGTGGGGTCAGGGGAGCAGGCTATCCCCCTAACCACCCTTTG
>NW_009733867.1:0-1541 GCF_000703405.1 Apaloderma vittatum
TGGACCGGCGTCTGCCTGAGCTGGCTGTCGAGAGTGACCGCGACTGAGGCCTGGCCCCGGAGCGCCCAGGGGAAGGTGTGACGGTTTGTGCCTCAGTGTCCAAGGGTGAGGATGTCTGTGCCACGGGGTGCAGCCTGTGACAGCTTCTGCAGGCCTCTGCATCTCGTTACCACAGAGTGGCAACCCCTCCAAGGAGCCTTTGCCACGCCGGAGCTGTGGCCGCTGCACAAACACCGCCCGCCCTGGGACAGAGCATGCTCGGAGCAGCCAGAACGGCGGCAAAACCAGCACCGTTGCCACAGAGCATGTGTGAAGTGGGACATCTCAACATAGGAAAGGCAGTCCTGGTCACTGAACCACAGGGGCGGGACAGAGCACTTCTGAGTGCCCTTCCCAGGATGGCTGAAGCGCTTGGCTGGATTTTTCTCAGTTTCATTGGACACAGACTTTGAGTTTGCTAAGGTCTAGCGTGATCAGATGAAATCAGGCAATTGAAAACAAGCTCTTGCAATGAGAATTGCCGGCAGCTGCAGTCTGATATTATAATCTGCTCTCATGTGCTTGCAGCTCCACCTCTGCCATTCACAAGCGCTGTGACTGGGCATTGCCAGGTGCTGTGTTTGGCAGGGACAGGTTCGTGATGGCTGGATTGCCAGTGTCAGCTCCTCCCTGAGCAAGGAGGCAGGAGGGTGAGGGAGCAGGGTGTCCGCTGTGTGCTGCGTGGTACGGGGGGAACCCAGGCCTCTGCAAGGATCAACAGCAGTTTAAGTTTTGTGTCCTCCCGCCTCCAAATTCTGCCTTTCCCTCCCCATCCCATCAAGCTGCTGGGATGCCTAACAGAGCAGGGAGGCAGGCAGCGAGCAGGCTGCTGCTGCCAGAGGCAGGGAATCGTCCTGTAAACTTGATGAGTGTTTCAAGAGGTCAATTTGGAGATGACCCTTAACAGGCTCAGGCAGTCCCCAGAGACACAGCGAACTGACGAAGGCTGCAGGAGGTCGCCATCCAGGCTTCTGTTCTGGACCTTTCCTGGCATCTGCTCGCCACCACGGCTGGAGATCAGCACTGGGGGTGCTCTGGAGATCACCCTCACAACCTGGCAACCCCGAGTCTGACCCAGTTTGTCTGTGGCTGTGCCTGCTGAGTGTCCCTCTCCTGCAGCACACGTCATGCAAAGGTGAGCCCTGGCCCACACCACTTCCCACCTTGTCCAGGGGCAGCAGCGGACGCAGGAGGTACAGCTGGCTGGAAGGGAAAAAAAAAACACAGCTGTTCCGCACGGGCAGCAGGGCCTGGAAGAGACACGGTCTGTCAGGGAGCAGGTTGTCCTAGCTCCAAACCTTGTCTTGGAGGCAAAAGGAGGAGGGTTCCTCCGAGGCACCCTAAACCCCAAGAGCCACCGGCAAGGTGCAGGGACAGCTCTGCCTTCCCAAGCCTGCAGCACCGCAACAGCAGTGTCAGGAGCTGCAGCTCCTGCCTGCCCACCGGCTGCTTTGGCCCCCGCAGGCGTGGGCACGTGCTCACCTGCAGCTCTCCAAAGAGGC
>NW_009733868.1:0-3536 GCF_000703405.1 Apaloderma vittatum
CCTGACGCTGGAAGCTACAAGCTGTTGCAAGCTGGGGGTGGGATGTCCCTGGGTGCTCATACAGGTCACAAGCCACTCACAGGTGTTCACTTTGTCCCCTGCCCAAGTCCTGGAGGTGGGGGGACACAAACCCTTGGCTGTTCAGGACGACAATGTTCCTCCGCTAATTAGCCAAATGCCAGCAGAGCTCCATGTGCAGGCAAGCCCTGACCCAGCATCAGGTCACCTCCTTGCCCTCCTCAGAGTTGCCCCAGCAGCCCTTCGCCCCGCGGTGGCTCTCGGTGCGGGCGGGCTGGGGAAGGGAAGCCTTTCTTGGAGCTGGGAATCCCCTCCTGCCCTCCTTCCCCCAGAGGGAGCCCGACGCGGAAGGGAAAGGTGGTATTTTTAGCACTTGCCCTACAGTTGTTTCGAGGGTTGAGCTAAGAAGAGGAATTGACATCGAGTGAAGGATCACTTTTGCTTTAAAAGGAAGCTTTTTATTTATTTATCTCCCCCACCAGCACCGCTCAGCCATTGCAAAACTTCCCTGTGAAGAGGGTTTGGTAAAAATCACCTTTTGCAGGAGGCAGCAGGAGGCTGGTGGCAGAAATTGCTGTTCCCGGTGCTGGCTTCTCCTGCCCCTGCCCGGCGCCCACAGTGAGCTTGCATCCCAGGGAAGAGGATGGGGTGGTGCTGAGCCCCTCTGCCACAGCACCTCTGAAGCTGTGAGATGCCTCCATCCACCAGAGTGTCCTCTCCATTTCTCCTCTCCAGCAGCTTTTCCTGCCTGTTGCTCGTGGCTTCTCCCGAAACCCCTGGGAACCCAGCTATCTGCCATTCCCCGCCATGGCTGTGGCATCCCATCTGAGATGCTCCAGGTCCCAGGAGACGACACCATCCGCACCTTGAGGAGTTTGCCTGAAAGCAGGATGGTTAATGGGGGGGGAAATTCCTTACTGCAAGGTGAGACCTGCCAGCGCCAAGGTGGTGGTGCAAGCAGGTTCTCCAGGGGCCCGAAGGGGAGATGGTGGCCTTTAAAAGCAAAACCACTGGCCAGAAGGTGGCAATATCCCCTCTCCCTTCTGGGCCTGACGCTGCAGAGCAGAGAAGGGGTCAGCCCGTTGTGCCAGGATGGATCCTTGTTGGTTTGGGAGCTCAGAGCCTCTGTTGGGTCAAACAGCTTGGCCAATGGCAGGACAATGCTCCGTGTCCCACCCAGGTGGTAGGCGTCCCTGATGTCCACCTTTTGTCTGAAACCCTCTGTCCCAGGGTCTGGTTGTGCCCATGGTCCCTTCTTCCGCCTTTCACGTGCTCGGTGAATGAGCTGCTGCCCTCCCTGCGCCTGCCGAGCACTTGATGCCTCAGAAAAAGCACCCAGGCATCTCCCAAGATTGCCAAAAGCAGCTTTTCCTGGTCAGAAAATTCCTAATCCCTCCAGAAGCTGTTCAGATTTCCCCGCGATGTCCCCCTCAGAGCCCAAGGCTGAAAAGGGAACTTATGGGTAATATGATTTCATAGCATCAGGGGTTGGAGGGAAAGGAGCACAAGGGAGAAGTGTGGACACCCTACGTGATAAGAGAAGGATCTGCAAATCCTTCTTGGACAGGAGAGATATCAAAGAAATGTCAGGGCCTTCCAGATGGCAGCGAGTACCCGCAGGACGGAGCTGACTCAGGAAAAGCGAAAGCTGCGGTGACACCAGCCTGACCTCCCCCCTCGGGGTCCTGTGATGTGTGGGAGCAAAATCCACCCCGCCAGGGGCTGAGCAGGGTCCGTCTCGTTGCAGAGCCCTCGGGAGGAGCAGGCTGGGTTCAGAGATCGTGTTCCTCTCTGCTGCCGCCTGGGATTGGAGCCACGGAGTTTGATCTTCCATGGGACGGCAGTGCCAGACCTCAGGTACCACTGGAGCAAAACAAACAGCAGCTTGCTTGCTTTTATTCTTTTATTCTTTCATTCTTTCTTGTCCACAGGAGAGGACGTGCCTGTCACTACCTTCTTGTTTCATTTTAACCCGTAAAAAGTAGGCAGGTGGTTGTTAATTTGATCAGCTTAGTCCTTCTTTTAGAGGCAGAAACCAAAACGTGGAGTTTGATGTTTAGAGACTTGAGTTATCCCTCATCCTCTCCAACAGGGGTTCTGCTCGCTGCCACCGAGAAAGCATTTCTCACCCTCAAATACAATTTTCAGAGTTTGCTGCAACTCTGGAGCCCTTTGGTGCCAGGCCACAGGCATCGGGAAGAGGAAGGTTAACGGGACCAGAGCCAGGGGCGCTGAACAAAGTGTCTCTTTCTTCTCTCTCTGTCCTTTAATTAAGCCCCTTGTAACTCTGCTTGGGATCTGGGAGCGACCTCAGCGCTTTCCCAGCAGGACCCTTCCTCACAGGCCATCGCTCCAGCACAATGCACCTTGGCCTTTTCAACCCAAGAGAGTTTTCGCTGGGGAAGGTCACCCATTGAAGCGGCGTGTCCTAGTTTTTGATGCACATGACATCAAGTCAAAGGGAGGTCACGGCGGGGGGGATACAAACCAACCCCCGGTGATGCCCAGTAAAGGGGAAGCACCTTCCAGTGAGCAGGGAAGTTGCACAGCGAGGGAGAAAGTGGAAGCCCAGAGCAGGGGTCTTCAACCTTGTGGCCGTTTCCAACAAAAAAAAAACATTTCCAAAAAAACACCTGGTGTCAGCTGGGCTTGTGTCTCAAATATCATTTCCCGCTGTGGGAAAGCATCAGCCTACCTGATTCCCGAAGGTTTTCACAGTGGCAAGGTTGCACTTCTAGTTTTCTGCTTAGGGAAGGGGGATATTCAGGAATGTGACGAGCATGTGCAAGCTCCAGAAAGGTCACACCGAACCAGCCCCTGCCCGTTTGCCTCGCTGCATCGCGTCTGCCAGCTGGGATCTGGTCCTTGCAAAGAAGTGGGCCCCCTTTAACCCGATGGCTTTGGAACACGCCGGCAGGCTGTGTGCCGAGAGCCCCGCCACGTCGGTGTTTAGGGACAGGATTTCACTGGGCTGGGTCCTCTCCGGGCTGGCGAGACCGGTGTGCGCACCCCTGACGGACACACGGACAGCGGGGGTCTCGGTTGTTGCAGAATCCCAGCTGGGGCTCCGAAGGCAGAGGCAGCAGATAGCTGAGACTTTCATTCTTTCTGGGTCGAGGAAAATGTATTTTTCACAGCTTCTTTCAAAGAAAATAAGAAAAAAGAGCAAAAATTTCTACTGGCCCACGCCAACCCCTCCTGTCCTTTCCTACTGTTCTCCCTTTCTGCTGTTGCAGCCGCGACGCCTCCCAGCTCCCCACTGCACGGAGCCGCTCACTGTCCCCTCATCACCCCCCCGGTGCTGTTTTGGGGATGGCGGCTGCTAAATAACAGCTGAACACCCCCTCTGCTCCCCCCTGCCCGGCCCTAACTCGCTGTGAATGACACCGAAACTGCCTTTGTTCCCCTCCCCGGGGGGCAGGACCCTGCTGCCCGCAGCTATAAAAGGGGGGCGGCAGAGCCAACCAGTCCCAGTCATGTTCCCAGTCCCTGTACTGGTCCCAGTCCCAGCCATGGGC
>NW_009733868.1:3725-3977 GCF_000703405.1 Apaloderma vittatum
GCCCCCGCTGCCGCCTGCTCGCCGGGCTCGTGCCGGACCAGTTCCAGATGTGCCGGAGGAACTTGGAGGTCATGGCGAGCATCGTCCGGGCCGCCCGTCAGACCAAGAGCATCTGCCAGAAAACCTTCGCAGACATGAGGTGGAACTGCTCCTCCGTCCAGCGAGCCCCCAGCCTGGGCCCTGACCTGCTGAAAGGTAAAAGATGCTTCGTCCTGCGGTGCCCGTGCTCCTTTCTGCCCCACGGAGCTTTTA
>NW_009733869.1:0-6619 GCF_000703405.1 Apaloderma vittatum
TTTGGGGGACATGGGGATGGTGAGAAGGGGAGAGGAAAGCGGGTGTTTGAATGGGTCCCTTCCCAGCTCAGTGCTTGAGAAAGGATGGATGGGGGCAAAGCTGGCTGCCAGCAGGCAAAACGCTTTGCTGGGACCGTTCCCATGGGCGAGGGGGTGGGGGGATTCCAAACAGGGCTGACACCACAGTCCTCCTCCTCCTCCTTCTCCCCATGCTGACCCCAGCCACTGCCGAAGGGCCAGAAGTCAAGAATTTGGCTCTGCCTGGCTGACGAGCGCCTGCAAAGGGCTGGTTGGCCCCGGGTCAGCCTGATGCGAGTGCCCAAGCCTGAAACTTCACCATCGGGTGGTGTTTGGGGAAGCTACATCAGGGCTGAGTTGAGCTAAAAAATTCCATGTCAGCGTCACACCAAGGGGGAGCACCTCTGGACCCTGCTGAGCTGCCAGAACCAGTCTGGGAAGAAACCTGAGCCCAGCTCTAGCGGCTCTGATGGTGTTACTGGAAGGGTTTTGCTCCCACCTCGACTGCCTTCAGCTCAGCAAGACCAGGGTCAGGTCTGGCTCCAGCTCCAAAACAGAGTAAATAATGCAAAAGTCTCTTTCTGCACAGCTCTGAGGAGCATTTGTGAGATCGCATCTTACTGACTTGGTAGCACAAAACAACTTTTTTTTGTGAGTTTGCACAGTGCTCCTTGTGCCAGTTGGCACTTAGAAGCTGGTGAAACCAGAAAAGCAGTGACAAGGAAGGCCTCCTCACCAAGGGGTGGATGGTTGTGCTGCCAGCCCCAAGTTTTCATGGCAAAAGGATTTGGGCTTTTCTCCACTTGGATCAGAAAACAGTCACATCTGACCCTGACCAGCCGCAAAGTACTAAACCAGCCGAGATGGACAATAACAGAGATCCCTAGTGACCAAGACCAGAAATCTATGGAGAGTCACAGAAGAATGGGTTGGCCATTTGGAGAGAAAAGGCAGACTGAAGACAACAAAATGTTTTTGTGGACAGATACTCCACAACGGAGCCTGACAAACTGCAGTACTGTTGTGTGAATTGGAGGTGAAGGAGGGCTTGGTATGACTAACGAGCAAACCAAAGAGCAAGCTCTATCCTGAATAGTGCTGAGCACACACTCCCCATGTGCAAATCCTTCTGACACATGCTAGAGCTCAAGACTGGGAGCTCTCCTTAGGTAAGACAAAATTTCATGCAAAGAGCTATTACAGTGGCCTCGGCTGCTCCGTCCTTGCCCTGTCTTTTTGCACCAAAGACAAGCCCTTTCCTTAAGACAGCTCAGACAAAATTCTCACTCCGAACACCTCCAGAAGGTCCTGGAGCCAACCCTCCTCCTTCAGTTTACCACGCTTCTCTCTGCACCATGATGCAAAGGACAGGACATTCCTAGCAGGCATTATTCCCCAACTAGTCTGTACAGCTAGAAAGCATGAAGCACGACCTGCGAAATCATCTGTGATTTATTTAAGGTACATAAAGGAGAGTCCAGGTTGTGAAGAATACTCTGCGCACGGTGTGCACCCAACATATTTCTCCTAACAGCATGACTTGGCACCTACAAAAATTCCCACTGCAGCACCTGATCCCAAACTCAGAAAAGGCAACCGGAGGGTTCGTATCAAGCCCATAGCACTGCCGACGCTACGTGGGGCATTGCAGAGAGCTGTGGCTCGCTCTGGTTGAGCTCAAGCAGATCAAAGCCACGTTAAGCCCAATGTAAAAAGCGCTGCTGAGCGGCAAGATACGCCAGCTCAGGCTTGGCAGGACATGGCCACGGTCCCAGGGCTTGCAGATCCAGCCCAAGCTCATGCCTGCCTCCGATCCACCTCGTAGATGAACCTGGGGCTGCAGTGAGTCTGAAACACAGCGTGGAGAAATAAAACTCCTTTCTGCCTCTTTTTGGTTAAATCACTCTGCAGCTTGCAGAGCTCCACGAAGGACAATTATTTCCAGCATGTGCCGTGCATGAATGCTGCGAGCAAGACCGAGCTGGAGTTTCATCATAGCCTAGCTTTGTGTGCACAGCGAAGGAGAAAGAAAAAGAAAAAATTTGAGGGGGATTAAAAAAAAAAAAAAAAAAGGAAAATTTGGGATTAGCCACAGAAAATACTAAAGAAGGAGGAGGCCCCCCCGGCTTCACCCTGATCCCGAGGAGGCTCCGCTCTGCTCTTGCTCAACCCGACACCGAGAATGAGGAAGCGGAGGAGACAGGCGGGGGAGGCGAAGGAACGGTCAAGCTGAAGACAAACAGCCTCTGAGCCGGGCAGTTGGAAAGCTAAAGCGAGCAAGAGGGCACAGGAGCAGAGCGGGCTGCCTCCAGTGCCAGAGCCCCCTCCCCGTCTCCACTGGGGCTGATGGGACTCTGTAGCCCTCACCCCAGAGGGTGCTCCAGGTTTTGATAAGCCTGAGTCCAGATCTTAAAGGATATGGTCTCCAGGGTGGAGATCTGCCAAGGCACATTGTGCAAGGACCTGAGAAGAAATGCCTTACAGTGAAAGGAGGTAACGCAACTTTTTCCGTTAAAACCATGCCTTGAATTCACCCAGCACAGGGCATGTGTAGAATATCCCTAACGGGGTTCACGTTACTGTAACTCAGAGGAAGATCAGAAACAATGACCTGTCAGGCAAACCTCACACCCAGTCCTGAATCTCTCAACATCCAGCACAAAATGAGAACCAAGGTACTGAGACGCATCAGCTCGGTTGCTCAGTTCACACCAATGGGTTCCCACGGGGATGGAGCAGTCTGGGGGTCACCACATCCACCCAAACACATGCTACCCCATCTCCCCAGAACCTCAAGGTGGGAGGGGCTCTGGCAGGAGGGAAATGAGAGGTTCCCTTCTCAGGATGAGAATGGCCATGCCAGGGTTGATGAAACCAATCCCCAGGGAAAGGGTTTGCTGTTTCCCAAGAGAAACGGCAAATCCCAAGGTAGGGAGAGCTGGACCAGCCCTTCAGAAGTGCCAGGGAGGCAACCAAATGTAGAGAGGGACCAGATAGGAGAGGGAAAACCCAGCAAACGCTGGGGAAAATGAAGTTTTCCTTCTACAATGCCATGGCGAGGTGGGAGCTGGGGAGGGGAATCCTTTACCCCTGCTCAGGTCAGGCAGCAGCGGAGCCGACCAGAGGAGACGCCGTGGGCAGACGGTTAAGTGCCAGCCCCTGCTCAGTCACCTACAGCCAGTGGCAATTCCAGTAAGTTTACCACGGCTTGCGTGTGGTCCCAGGGGTGTTTCACATTGAGGGCATCCCCGGAAGAGAAGATTCACTGCCAAAAACCAGAGAGCTGCACCTGCCTGGATTTTGGAGGGGGAAGGCAGGTTTGTTTGTGTTTCCAATTTGGCTGGAAAACTGGAAAACAGACCTGAGAAGCCAATTCCTCACAGCCCATTGCTTCCCCCAAAATCTACCATTCTCCAACAGAGAAAGATGCTGGACCAGCACCGATGAGGACCTGTGCTCCATGGTGGGAGGCTGGGGACCTTCGGACATGGGACAGTGGCTCTGTGGTGGGCAGAGACCAGGGGAGTATTTGGAAATGGGGCCAAGAGAAGAGCAAAGGTGCCAGGACAGGGCCTGGAGGCACCCACCCAACACCTCCATCCACCATGGAGACACCCACAGGACCCAGCGAGGAGCGAGCCCCTCGGAGCAACAGCACTGCTTTTAAATAAATAAATAAAGTTGTGCTGAAAGGGGAAAGGAAAAAAAAAAAGAATAAAGGATATGCCTCTCCAGCACCTCCTCCCCTCCCAGAAACCTGTGTGCTATGCAAATATATGCAAATGAGACATGGAAAGAGGGATGAAGCTGGCTCTCTAAACCAGCGTGGTTTTAGACCGGGAAGCGTTGGAGGCAGCTTGCTGGAAAGTTGAGGCAGAAATAGCTGTGCCATGAGAGGGACGAGCAATGACGACTGGAGGGTACGTGTCACAAAACGCCTTTGGTGGTGGGATCAGCTCTCACAGCACCGGCAAAATACAGCACCAAGCCTCTTTTTCAACACTCCAGCAGCCAGTCTTAAAGCTCTCCTCAAATCCTCCTTCTCTCCAGCCTATGGGGGGGAAAAAAAAACCCAGAGAGAGAGAGAGAGAGAAAGAAAACTTGCTTTGCTGCTGTTTGTGATTCCCTGCTGAGATTCCTGGGAAAGGATGGCAAAAAGCACTGCAGTGTGTGAAAACCCAGGTAGCTCAGTCCAAGGCAGGGGACGGCCAACATGGGCAGCCCAGGGTGATGCCCTCCAGGGAGGCACTTTCCCCAGGGACTGCTTAAGGAATGACATCTTTCTTACATGAAGGATGGGATCATACAAATTCCAGCTCGTTTGTTCCAGGCAATTTATCCACCCAAGTATTGCCTTGTTCGGTAACATTTTCTCAAGGGGTTTCTGCAGAGAAGCAGGTGAAAGCTAGAAAGTCTGAAGGCTTCGGGGTGTAAACACCATTTGCCTGAGCAATGCTGCTCATGTTGATAGTCAACACCTGAGCATTTTTTACTCAGAAACAGGAAGGTTGGGCGTTTTTTGTATTAAACACTCTCTGCTCCAGAACAGACCTAGCTTGAGAAAAAGCCCCTTTCCTGCCTCCTGACCCAGCACAGGATTTTTACAGAAATAGCTCAGATGCTCTGAGCTCGATGGAAAGTTTGGGATGGACTGCCAATGTCCCCACCAGCCCTGGACCACAGCAGTCCTGCTTCGGGGAGCCGGCAATTTCCAGCAGCATCGCTGGGGTGTGATTGGAAAGTTGTCTCCTGCAGCTGCAGGGCTTTCAAAACCCACCCCAGGCATCAGAGATGGGGGAGAGGACAGGGCAGTAGAGAGGGGACAATCTTGCCATCATTTCTCATGCACCTTGAGACCGAAGGGTGTGACATGGGGCTCTGCTTCGTATCTCGCAGTGGGATGCAGAAGAATAGAATATCTGCAAAAGGCACTAGAAAGGACTCAACTTCTCTCCAGTTTGAGTCCACACAAGATGACCATGTCCTGTGATCACCTCTCCAGTGCCTCTGCCACCATTTGCAGCCTCAGCTTCCCCCAAGAAAGTCACGGCACTGCGTTCAAGACAGCTCCCAGAGACCTGCATCTTAATTTGCTTTTCATTTTCCTTTATCTGTCTCATTAAAGGCAATCTCCAGCTACTGTGATGCCAGTCTCTAGCATGGCGGGCGCTTGTGTTCCCATCGTTGGGTTGAGCAGCCTGTCAGCAGTGACAGCCCACATGCGCGGGTGCCACGCTGTCACTTAGCAGCGCTGAGCATGGAGCAGAGGAACCTTCCACCCGCACGCTGCTTTGCAGTCACTGTGGGGTGCCCATCCTGCACCCCAGAACTATTGCTCCAACAGATATGGCTTCAGCATCACACAAACAAGCAGGTAATGAACAAAGGTTCATTACCTGCTTGCCTGCACTATCTCACAGAGCTGCAGCAGCACATTGGCTTCCCTGGACAACATACATGAACTTGGGTCATTGCTACGCCGCAAACTCAGTTCCTTTACTTGACCTGGTCTATAACTCAGGGACATGTTTGAGCATCTTTCTCATCAGTATTTGTTCAAGGCAAGAATGAAGCATCTCTGGTTCTTCCTTGTGTTTTTCTCTCCTTTCATTCATTCTTTTTCCCATATTTCCCTGATCTCTCTTCTCAAGGAGCAGCACCTGCACCAGAGCTCCAGCAAACGTGTCAGTGCATGCACTCTCTCCATCCCCAACAGCATTGCACAAACCTTCAGAGCACGCAACAGCCCATGAGGACAGCATTTTGTGATGCTACAGCGAAAAGACAGCCTTAACCCACCCTCCTGCAGAGAGAAGTGCTATGAAAATGTTGTGGGGTGGCGAGTCCAGGAGATACCTGGGAAAGGGAGAGGAGCTGCTGCTCACCCAACCTCCGCCTGGTCCCTTCTCCAACTCCTGCTCCCTCCCATCCGAGAGCTGCTTATTTCTCCCCCTGCCCACTCGGCAGACCCCTGCAAACCTGAAGAATAAAAGGTGCAGACTGGCTGGGATTTCAAATTCTGTGATTAAGGATGGAGGCAATTTCTCCCCTCCCTGGGCTGATAGAGCAGGCAGCAGATGAGGACGGCTTTTTTTGTGCGCTGCCAGCAGCTGCGATAGGCGCCTCTGCCGTCACCAAGCGGAGAGATTATTCTCTGGATCTCCCGAGCTGTTTATCAGGAACACTCACTGCTGCAGCTGCTAAACCAGCTTAAATACCAAAATTAAAAAATAATTAGAAAAAAAGACTATTTTCTGTAACCTCAGAAGGAGAGGGATTGGGGAAGGGGAAGTAAGAAGCACCCAAGAGGTGAGTGAGGGTCTTAATAAAGCAGCCACATCACCAGCTCAGGAGGAGCAAGGGGAACGGAAAAGCTGCGCAGCCACAGGGACCGAGAGCCCCAGCCAGAGGGATGGAGCAGCAGAACCTGCTGGCAGGGACCAAGGAACCTGCCTGGAGCAGGCAGCTGCCAGCCTCGGCTGGGGCATCGCTGGGAAGCTAGCGGGAAGGTTTCATGGGACCAAGTCATTGGGTGCCTCTGCCGGCACGTCTCCCTGGAGCTGCCTTCAGCATCGTGGGCTGAGGAGCCATCAGGAACGTG